>NW_027282817.1:0-36242 GCF_046629955.1 Centroberyx affinis
CCGACCCTCATTACCCTTGTGAGCTAGTGGGCACCTGGAACACATGGTACGGAGAGCAGGATCAGGCAGGTAAGAGTTTACCCTCGAGGTCCATGTCTAAACAGACACATTAGCAATAATCTTATACATTTCTTCTCAAGGATTCACATGCAAGCAATAACCTTGCTTATGAATGACACAAACCTCCACAAAACACTCCTTCTTCCAGGTTGCTGCTGCTGGGGGATTAGAATGAGTTGTGAGGATTTTGAAACTGCACACACAGTTTCATTTCTATTTTCGCTTTGAAGGACTTAGTCACAGACTAAGTTTTTTCAGTTCATTTTCAATTCATTCTTTAAGACTCTTGCAGTTGCTCTCCTACCCAGTAACACTAACAGCCACTTTCTCTGCCTTTACGTTTTAGTTAATTATAGCCATGACTGAATTGCACATTCTCTGGCTGCTGTCCATTTGTCCTTGTGGTGACATTTGTCATTCCCCAGTTGTAACCTGCCTCTAATGTTACAGAGCTGTCTTGAAATATTGGTAACCTTGATAAAGATAAGGCAAAAGGCTATATAAATAACACAAGTAATGAACTGTACACTCTGAAAATGTAGAAGATTATAATATGTACAGAGAGACGTTGTTTCATAGGAAATATGACAACCGTACTCTGTGAAAGATGGTTGTCATTTTTGGCAAGTCCTGCGAAGTTAGTTGTTTAATAGATTTAAGTTAGATTAGTTATTTCTTCAAATATGATTTATCTAGATCATGGGACCCGCAGTCTTAGTCCTGCTAAGTTAGTCTTCTTTCGTTAAAGATTATACTGCCAGAGATGTTTTGTCAAAAATAAATGTCCATCTCTTTGTCTCAGTGGGGTTTCTGTTATGGATCGGGTTTAGCTGATGTTTACTCTGTGTATTTTGGACTATATGATTAACTTTTGTCAGTGTATTAGAGGTAAACTTGCCTGATCGTGGTTGTACTGCTACGGTACATCAAGAGAGAGATGGTTTGTTTTAACGGGAAGATTTTTTTTCTCACTTTTCCCTTTTTACCAGGTAGAAATATTTTAAATGAAAACCTCGATATATAATAGTGGAAGTTCCAGGTTCAAGCCCATGTGGGAATGTTAATGATTCAGAGCTGCCAGGTGTCCGTAGTTATGTGAATGTTCACAGGTTTAGTTTTGACAAAGCAGCTTTCATGCTGATGAGGACATCAATCCAGTGACATTTTGACAGTCCTGATGTATATGAATCCATCTTGGTGTTACTCAAGTATGATCTTGAAGAACGCTCCAGGAGGTTCATATTTACTCACTCTTCTTTGTTGAGCTCCATGTTATATAACCAAGTCAGCAGACTTGCTGCAAAGTACGAAAGTACATGTTTTTATTACATTGTTGGATGGGATCATGAATAGCGTGTGTTGTCTCATCCATTTTACTAAATGCTGATATTTTTAAATGGTAGCCTGTGGTTATTTCACAACAAACTTTCTTGATTAGAATCTCTCACTTAAGTGGATATAATTTTAGTGGTCACATACTTTGTTTTAATGTTGAAATTACCTACAGAAATGGGCTAGAGTTCATGGCTGATACACTAGAATTCACCCTCAAGGCCACTGGAGATCTAGAAGGTTAAATAAACGCTAAAAATATAATTGTTGATACTCAGTGTAAGACTATCTTCCCCCCTAGGAAATGCAGACCCGCCAAGATGTATAAATGATATGAGAGAGCCACATTCATTTTCGCTCTTCTGCTCCTTGTATCCTAGTTCACCTGTGGAGATACCGGGGAGGATACCCGGCCCTCACCGAAGTCATGAACAAACTCAGGCAGAATAAGGTATGGGGTGGTCCATGTAGTGCAGCTAATTGGCAACTGGTGACCTGTGGGCCACCTTTGGCAGAGCACCCCTTAAATATGATCCTCAGACCAATTTCCCACCTATGTGTAGCAATGGGACTTGGTGCTTGAATCAGTTTAATCTGATTTTTCAACACTATTTGGTGTTTTTGGAAATTTTATTTACACAAATACAAGTGTATAAACACAGGTTACTGGAGTTTTTGTCCCATTCTTACTTAAACCGTTAGGCTCTTTGTCGGTCTAATCTGCTTCAAAGGTACAAGAGGGACATGAAGTCACAAGTTAGGGAGGTTTTTGGGTCCTAAGTCTTTAAAGATGTTTTTTTTTCACCGATTTTCATTTTCACTGTCTTTAAGAGGAAACATAACATGGTTCAGAATGAAGGTCAAGTATAATTTTTGTAATTAAATAACCATTTTACCTGCCTTAATAGAGATTATTCAGTTTGCAACTAAAATGCTTTACTCTGTCTGTTCAAAATTAAGCAGTTATTGCTCACATATCAGTAGGTTACTGAAGCAAATTCCTTTTTAATTAGTCTGAACATAACATTTTTCATATATCACATGTTTTCAGTCATGAATGGTGGTCTATGTAACATACACACTCTCACACAGAAGATGATTTAAGCCTTCCAGATCTTGTGAAGCTCTTGATAACTAAATTCATACTTATTCCCCCAAAATTGAATATATTGGATAATGCAAAATGTGATTTGTGGGTGTTGGTGTAGGATGCAAGCCCCCAAATGGACAACAGAATTTTTGTCTCCCACTACCATCAAAGTTGCCTGTCTCTTTTCTAGCTTTCTGCAGATTATCATGCCTTCTGCTGGGAACAAGTGATTTTTCAGCTGTTTAAAATTTTAATCCTCTCCAGTCCTAAAATTTCTTGATCTCAGTTGATATTCTGTAATCAGTATGGCTGACGAGTATTGGTGGGCTTACCCCAGCTTGCTGAGTAACTTGTTTCTGATGTTCCTCCTTGCTTTAGGAGTTTATGGACTACAGAAATGAGAGGGGGAAGATGCTGCTGTCCCGCAGGAACCAGCTGCTGCTGGAGTTCAGCTTCTGGAATGAGCCGGTGCCCCGTCCAGGACCCAATATCTACGAGCTCCGCTCATACCAACTCAGGGTAAACACATCTTTTTATCTCCGTCTGTGTCCTCAGGTTGCTCCTCTTTTTCCACAGTTAATTTACCTGCTTCCTCTGTTTATATGCAAGCGACCAGACTACTTATTTTCCACTTCTCTCCCTTCTTCTCATCTTTTTTTTCTCAGCCAGGGACTATGATCGAGTGGGGAAATTACTGGTAAGGCAAAATTTTCTTGTATTCATTTGTGTTTTTTGAGTAGGTCCTCAGACTTTTATTAAAATTGTGCAGTATCATACTCAAAATGACAAGCTCACAAGCTTTCTCCTGGTTATCTGGTTATAGTAGAGCTGCCATTATTTTGTACCATTTTTTAAAAATGTCCCTTACTACTATATTATTGCCTTTACAGATTGTAGAAGATGAATATGAGTGAACGGTACCTCTTGCCTACACAATCTATGCATGACTCATAAGCATGAGCGGATGAAGATCATTTTTAAAAGTCGAGCATAATTGACCAATATGCTGTTTATTTATCATATACCAAATCTAACAAACCATACAATGACTGGGAAATTAGCTGGTAATGTAATCAAATAAAAAAATGCAGGGAAGGTTAAAAAAAAAATGTGAGTGGAACATCAAGATTTGATGTTTTGAACTGATGGATTAGAATATGGGGGAAAACAGAACATGTTGCACATAATGGGATGGAAATGATTGGGTTATCAGTGAATGGCAATTTAATTTGGACTACAGTGTCCACAAAATCATGCTTGTAATTTACAACAAACACAAACCCTCAGTAACAAGCTGATATAGCTGTTTTTTGTCATGTAACTTGAGTTCCCTGTGCTCTGCAGGGCTCGCGCCATCGAGTTTCGCCAGCAGAACCATGAGGCAGTGGGAGGCTTTTTCTCACAGATTGGAAGTCTCTACATGGTTCACCACCTATGGGGTAGGTTTTATTTTTTATTTCATGTTTTAAATGTCATTGTTTTATGTTTGTTACTAGTGTGCTGTTTGTGTTTTTAAATTTTTGTGTTTTTTTTATTATCAGTGCTGCCTCTTGCCCAGGGCTGCCTTGTAATAGAGAAATTGTTTCTCAATGGGACTTCCTCGTAAAATAGAGGTTAAATAAATAAAATACACATGGTTCCTACGTTTTCACGGCCTTTCTTGGAGTATCATGGTGTTTTGAGAGTTTTGGTCCATGCAGGAAAATTTGGGGAATGGATCACTCTACAGCAAATATTTATCCAAATGTATTTATCTAATTACTTGTCACAGCTTGTTGCATCTATGGAGTTTAGACATTTTCTCAACCAAGTACCAGTGCCAACATATGAAGAACATACATTTTAGATCATGGAAATGATCTCTATGAAGTTCATGCAAAAGTCAATTTGTGAGCAAAAAGTAAATCTGTCTGTTCAATTCAAAGCAAGCAACCATATCAATTTTGTTTTCATCTCAGCTTACAAAGATCTTCAGTCAAGAGAAGACACCAGAAACGCAGCCTGGCAGCACGAAGGCTGGGATGAGGTTGTTTATTACACAGGTAAGCCGGTTGTCTTTGTTTTACTCTCTGGTCCTCCCTCTCTTTGCCTTTCTCTCTTTTTATCCACATGAAAGAACGACACAGAGATGTTTTGCTTGACTTTGACCCATTGTTCCCCCCCCCCCCCTCCACAGTTCCTCTTATTCAGCACATGGAGTCTAGAATAATGATTCCCATGAAGAGTTCACCCTTGAAGTAACCCCCCGCCAACACCCAGGGGAAACTCCAACAAACTCTCAACAACCACAGCTAACTACCACACTGATCCATAGAGAGTGTAATCAACTATCGGAGTGTGCACTGCCAGGGATTTCAGCGCAACATCAACATGTCACTTCAGTTTTTTCTGTTTTCTTCTTTCTTGATTTCTTTACTCCCCTTCTGTGTGGGCCTAGAATGTCTTATTACAGGTGATAAGGTCAAAAATATTATCACAAAGACCGTTATCTGTTACAGCAGTTACTTTTTTACTGATCCATAAATGTGCTGTGTGTAGATGAAATTATTTGACTCTTCCTCCTCTTCATCATCTCCATCATTTAAGGGTCAGATTTTAAGAAGCTTGTCTGATTTTATGATGATCTAAAAACCACTTGCACCTCTGTTTTTGGTTATTGAGATACTGTGTAGAGGATGTGAATAAATGGGCGAAAACCATCTCTTGGAAATCCTTATGGTCTTGTATAAAATTATGTCATGGATGATATTTCTTACAAATCAATTTTAGCCCTGCTGCACTAGCATTGATAAATGCTTTCAAATTCTGCCTCCAGTATCTCACAAACTAAAACACTGAGTCCGGGGCCTTTTTTGATGGACTAAGGACTCTCAGTTTGTTATAAATTGGATAAGCTTCTTAAGAAAGTTAACTGTCTGTTTCAGGTGATGGTCAGTTTTACAAAGACTAGCTTGCTGTTTACAAATTGATTGATTTTGATTCACAGAGATGATGGCTTATGCCCTTAAGGGCCACAGATGTCTGGAGATACCATATCCTTGTCTTCAGTAAAAGTATTTAATCTGGTTTCCATTCCAGAAAACATCCCCTTCCACTCACATGATTTTGATCCAACCGGCTGATTCTGGTTCATAACTGTGGTTCAGAATCAGTTGGATGGACAAGTTGAAGTTCACAAAACACACCACAGAGTGTCAGACTTGTCAGGTGTACAGAGCAGGAAGGTGGAATTTGAACTAGAGCGCAGTCCTTTCATTCTTGTCCAAGTCGACAACATCCCCACAGGATATTATGAAAATAGTATCCGGTTTTCCGGTGAAATTGTTCTGAATCTCCTGCAGGAGTCCTTTGTCAGCCTGCATCTCCTCTGTGAAACTGACCACATCTGTAGTTTGTTTTCTAACTTTGAGATCACGCTTCTGACTCTTCCAACTATGGAGAGGGGGATAAGAGGATTCTTGACAAATGTTTAAAAAACTGTTTTTGATTTTGACTTAAGCAGAACTAATCAGTATCTACAAACTGCTGTACACTGACCGGTTTGGCTCATCCCTATATCATCAGTCAGATAATTTCATGCCAACCAGGTGATTGTGTGCTATAACTGAGATGAATGTTTTTTTTAAATGGTCAGATTGTAGATATACATAGTGGGCTTATTGACCAAGGCAGAGATACGGTCAATCATTTATTTGTAAATGAAGCGGGGAATTCTATAACTATCTTGTGTTGATAAACAGGTGGACAGGAGAGGAATAATATCTCAATGTGGTAAATGTGAAATGCAGTGCTTTAATAAGATTAGTTGTACATATTAAACTTCTGATGAAAATGAAAAAGTGGGTTTTGTCTCTGGCTCTACTAAATCTCACATTTGAAATTATTGGATGATCCAGTTTACTTCATGGCTTGCAGGGTGACTATATCACACAGCTCTTGGCTAAAGATAAAGATTTGAGCCATTTCAAGCTCTTGGTGCAGCTCTTTGGATAGCTGCATCATATTGTTTATTCATCCATCCATGACAGAAAAAAATAGAACATGCACATCCAAAAAGGCTATATTACAGGTGCAGGAAGAAGTAATAAAGAGAAATTGAGTCTGCAGAGTTTGGCAAGATTTGGAAGATTTATTGCACAACATTTCAGCACCCTGGTCTTCCTTAAAATGAAAGAAAGTTTTTGAAGCAGGCCAGGGGGGCAAAAATGCAATAACTCTGACTCTATTTCTCTTTATCCATCTATCCATTGAAGAAGAGCAGCCCAGATAATCCTTCAACCCAGCAACTGCCTCCAGCTCCCCCTGGCGGCTCCCCAGGCCAGCTCCTCCCTCCCTCCCTCCTCCGCCCTGGGGCCTCCTCTCAGTTGGCTGTGCCCAATATTAAAGGGTGGAGGGGGGGCAGTGCATCCTTACCAAGTGCCTGAACCACTTCAACTGTCATTTCAGCTGCTTGTATAAGGACGGACCCAATGCCTCACAGCAGCAGCCCCAGCACCCCACACTCCTGCAGCACGTCCCACAGGACACCTTGGGGAACACGGTCACAGGCCTTTTACAAAACCAAAAAACCCCATGACCCCTTGATTATCTGAAAGAGGGAGAAAAAAAGCTGATCAGCTGATCTAAGACCAGGCTAAAATCCTTCTTGTTCCTTCTGGATCTGAGGCAGTCTCCATTCCAGCACCTTGGTATAGGCTTTCCCAGAGAAGCTGAGCAGTGTGGCCCTCAATAACTGGAACACACCCTTCTAGTCTCTTTCTTTTTGTAAAAAAAAAAAAATTGCGACTTGTCTGCCAGTACAGATGTGCTATTCCCGAAATCCACACAATATTGAAGAGATGTTTCAGGACGGATCTCATCCATCCATGGAGCGATGCCACTGCAGAGCTTTCTAACTTAGGTCAAGGAGCACTGCCTCCTGAACAGAGGATGAGTCTGTTGTGTTTCAGAGTTCCTTCCACCTTCTGATAAAGTCTCCAGCTGTGGTCATTGTTCATTCAACATCTGACAAAATATTTCCATTCCATATACTGATACATCTTACTTTACAGTCAATTTATAAGGCAGTAATTCCTGTTGTATACAAACAGCCGTCTGAGTCTTTTACCAAATAAAAAAAACAGTTTACTGAAAAAATACATTCACCTTGATATACAAAGGTAATATTTCTTTTTGAATCCTTACTACCTTATTGAAAACTGATAGGGAAAGAGCAGCACATTTTACGATGCTAGTGGTGACAGATTAACAGATGTGAGCTTTCATCAGGCAGGCTGTGGCTTCATATCTTCTCCAGCTCCCTCAGCAGTTCAGTGAAACTCGTGACGTACCACAAACAATTCTCCTTCACTTGATGCCTCACCACATTGCCCCCGAAGCCGATGAAAGCATCCTGGCAAGAAACAAAAAAAGAAAATTCAAGTGAATGGAAATTGTGGCTTGAGAAATGCATTTAGTATTCAGGAGAAGCAGATGATGCAGAAGAGGATTAGGGCCATGTGAAAAATATATTTGAGATCTGAGATTAACTGACTTTTTTCCCCTCAGAATTTTGACTGTATTCTCAGAATTCTGAGATTGAAATCAGAATTCTGACTTTAATCTCAGAATTCTAACTTTGTTCTCAAAATTCTGAGATTCTGAGTCTCAGAACTCAGATTTTTCACATGTGGCCCTAATCCACTTCTGCAAGATGGTGTGTGTATTGGTCCCAATGCTATGCAGGGTAAGTATGGTGTGTGTGTGTGTTGCATGTGTTCACTCTTACAGCCGGTGGACATGCCTCCATGTCAGTGGCTCCATCCCCAACCATAACAACTCTCTGCAAGCTGTAGGTTTTCTTAAGAAGGGCCACCACTCTTCCTTTCCCCCCTGACTCTGCAGTGAGCTGGGACTCATCGAACCCCGCGTACTCGCCTGAACACCGGGACCAAACACAACGCACCAGTCAGTCACAAACATACACACACAATCAGCACAATCTGCTCCATACAAAACAAACACGTTATTGATCGAAAAACGGCTCTTTTGATAGACTAACTTATTCTGCAGCATTTTTCTCCAAATAATAAACTCTTTTCTCCCTACTCCAAGTCTCTCATGCTCTGGCACTCTCTCTCTCCTCTGCATCTTCCAATATTGGGGCTGTCTGTAGTGTCTTTTTACTGTCTCTACTCACCGTTAAAGTAGAACTTCAGTCGGTTTGCGTAGACATGGTGAGCAGGAATGCCAAGCTGAGCTGCCACATGCTCCACAATGCAGCGGAAGCCTCCAGAAATCAGGAACACCTTCACTCCTCTCTGGTGCAGTCGGTCAACCAGCTCCCTGATGACCAGTCAGTCAGTCAATCAGTCAGTCAGTCAGTATACCAAGAGTTTATTCACATCTTTTGCAGTTAGCTACTTATGTCAAATTCCTTGTATGTGTATTTATTGTATGTACTTGGTGAGTAAATGATTGTGATTTTGATTTCTGTCAAATCTAAAAACATTTGGAAATGGAAATTGGATTTGGAAATCGATTAAAATACAAACTGTTAAAACTTGTGGGACTGGCCATAGAAAAGACACATTGCCTTCCCACATTAAAACACACTCACTTGATACCGGGGGTGAGGTGAGGCGGGTGGTCGGTGATGAGTTTGTTAACTTGCTCTCTGGAGCAGCGGATGATTGACAGTCTCTCTGAGAGTGCGGTTCTGAAGGTGACTGACCCTCCCATGGCCCGCCGAGTCCTGTGAGTTTAAAAAGATTCATACTTAACTTCAACACTGTTATAGGTGATTTGAATTTGCCTCACACAGTGGGACCAAAATGTGTTCAACAGTCAAAAGTAGACTCATCTCATTTGCATTTAAGATGCCTATGGGGCAGAAGTAAAACTGCCAGCTTTTGATTTGGGGATTTGTCCTCCATGAGAAAGCCATGGAGGCAGTTTTTATAGACTTACTATTTTTTTTATGAAAATCTATCCTGATCCCCAGAAAATCATCATGGATTTTATGCAGTCTTTTTTACATCTTTCCCTGACTGTATTAGAATATAAGAATCACATATTTAGTGGAATTTAGTGATATTCCCCTTTATGAAGCCAATTAGTCAACAAATGGAAAAAATTGAGCCTGGGCAGTCTGTATCTTTTGATATGAAATACAAATTAGATAGATTTATAGAAAAACAAAGACCAGTTTTAGCAGACTGTCCAAATATTTGTGCCTTTTGGGGAGCAGTAAGAGATCCACTTGCTTATCTGGTGAGCTTTGTTTTGCAAATTCCTGCCAGGCCATAAATTCAACAACCCCCCTTTCAATCTTTTGTTGTTATCTGGGGTGACTGTATCTCACTGAAAATAAACTGAGTGAATCTCGTTTTGCTTTTCATTTTGTTTGCTTTTTTATTTATTTTTTTGCCTCTTTTCATGTTTAAGTTTCATCACATCTTATCAATTAGGCGACCTGAGAGAAAGTGATGAAGATAGAGGGAATTCTGAAATGTGCAGGAAACCCCATGCAGGCTGATAGATGCCACAATGTGAATAGCCTCCTATAACGTTACCTACAGTATATAACAATGTTTAACTACTACATACTGCAACTACACACAACACACTAGCCTACTCCACTAGCTAAGGAATTCAATAATGTGGAAGAAAATTTAACATACATGTATTAATGTATTAACGGCTATAATATGATGGTTGTAGCTTTGGCTGCAGAAAGTAGTGAAGACCAAGGGTGGAAGTAACTAATTATTTACTCACGTTATTGTAATTGAGTAGGTTTTTTTGAACTTTTGAATATTTTTTAAAGTCAGTAATTTTACTTTTACTTAAGTACGTTTTTACTCAAGGATTATACTTAGCTACATATTTAAATCACATCCATTACAGAACACAGATTTTGTGGCTCTCCATAATAAGCTACAGGAACTGGACAGTTTTGTGGCAAATTGTGAAGCCATTCACAGTGAACGGTCAGTCAGCAAAGAATAGAAGAATAATTTGGATTTACTTTGTGCACTTTATTTTGTCCTGAAAGGTCTTTTTTTTTATCTTGTGCGCACAAGTTAATTATCTTGTGCGCACAAGATAATAACGTGTTCCCACAAGATAAATAACTTGTGCGCACAAGATAAAAAAATATATAACTTTTCGGGACTTTAGGGGCTCCGTAATTTTGTAATTTCCAATTTTTCCAAATTAAAAGACTCGAGTTTCCTCTCGTCCTTTTGGAGTTGCATGGAGTCACATTTGATATCGATCTCTTTTCTAAAAAAGTAGCCTAACTTTTATTCTGAGTCCATTTTAAGATACTTTTCACTTTTACTTAAGAAGATTTTTACACCAGCACTTTAACTTGTACTTAAGTAAAATATCAGGTACAGCACTTGTACCTGAGTAGGATATTCTACTGCTCTTTCAGTTGGTGATGACTTTACTCACATCTCCGCCACAGCATCTCCAACCCCGCAGAACCGGGCCAGCTCATCGATGCCCTCCTCTCTGATCACGGTGCTGTCCACGTCAAAACACACAGCCTGGGCATTTCGAAACAAGTCCTTGGTCGGGGCCAACGTCGTCATGATTTATAGACTCCAAAATTAGAGATAGTTTAAAGAGACAAGAGAGTCCGTGCTCACGTTGCGTCCACTGTCTACAAGCCAGCGGTGGGTACTGGCAGTGGCTTCCTGCTTTTTTCAGGATAAATGTGTCAGACCATCCGTGAAAATGCTGAACAATGCGTAGTGGTGTTGTGTGAAGGGCCAGGCACATTCCTCAAATACTGACCAAACTAGGCATATTCAAGGACGTGGCTGGATTTCATAAACACATATTGGTCAAATGTTAGTAGGCTATTAGTGATTCAATTGTGTGACACTTAAAACAAATCTCACAAAATCAATCCATTGTAAGGATTTTATGGTATGTGCATTTCTGCGTTCACACACGCTATGTACTGTGAACGCAGCCTAATATAGTTTTCCTGACTTCTCATGGGCTTTACCATTTACAGTAAATACTGTGTGAAGATTCAAAGCGCACGGGATATTATGATTGACAAACGTCTGAACCAATCAGACACTCGCATAGTAAAGATTTCGGCCAACGTGACACGTCCAATCAGCACGCCGTTTAAGGTGTGACCAATGCTGCCTTCAAGTGATGTCGGAAATCTAGACTTTACTGATTGAGCGCAAATGAACAATCCGTCAAAGTGGTGAATAATGAGAATGACTGCGTTTGATTTGCCGATATGGGCGGAGGCCGTGGTCAACTGATTGTTAATGTGATGCATTTTATTTATTTATTACATGCCATTGGTTGGTCATGGTATGTAAACAACTAGTATTCATAGTATTCTGTTACATCATCACACGGTCATCTTGGTAGGAAAATAACAGGTGATTATAATCAAATGACAGTCTCAGTCAGTGAGCTGTGTATATGGTAAAGCATTATATTGGTAGGAAATGCATGTGACATCATGGGAATACTATGAATAGCCTTGTGTTTCTATTTTTGTGTCTAATGCACATTTCACCTCTTCATTCTACCGTTATAGCACAAAGTAGCTCTTGATTTTCAAAATAAAATAACAGCCAACTAAGATGTACTTTTGTTACAGGGTCCATTTGATATCGTTTCCAGGCAAAAGCACCTGTGTCCTGCGACAAGTCGTATTTAACTCCTAAAATGGGAATGTACGAGTTTAGGCGGGGTCAGTAAACGCAGCACCAGAACACATGTTGGAGCCTTCTGGAAGCCGACACCCCTTCTCGTGAGCTTCCGAGGCCGAGCAGTCTACACTCCCGACCAGCGGCAGTTTTTCCCCCTTCGCTGGATCTAACTGCTTCGCCATGGCTGCGGTGAAAGCTCTGAACCCGAAAGCAGAGGTGGCCCGGGCCCAGGCCGCCCTGGCTGTTAACATCAGTGCCGCCCGCGGACTTCAAGATGTGCTGAAAAGTAACCTGGGACCTAAGGGAACCATGAAAATGTGAGCGTCCAGCCCCGTGCAGCATGCGCAGCAGCGGAACCTTTTGTTAAGCACGCTTGCTAAGCTAACTCGCTAGTTCGCTAACTAGCTAACATTAGCTTCTAATGAGAGTGTTTGGGCAAGCAGCATTGTAGTCATTGTTTTCGCCACCTGATTATGTGTCTGTGTAATTTAGTAAGTCGTGCATATGACGTACTTTATACTTTTATATACAAAACTATAAAGTCGTTCAGTTTAGGCCTCCCTTTGCTAACCGGATAACGGATTTTCCCGGCGCACGTTGCCCTGCCTTGTCATCGTCATGATCCGTTTTGACAATCAAGCTAATGTTAGCATGACAGCCCCAGCCGGTTAGCAGACTGTGCTAATGCTAAACTACACGACACAGAAACACTTAGTTAAATTTCGTTTCTGCCAACCTAGCCTTATTGTTTTTTCAGAGTTAGGAGCTAATGTCTTGATTTTCGTTGAACCGGAACGTTACAGGGCCGGGGAAATCTTTTTTTTTTTTTTTTTGCTGCTTAAGGAAGTTCAGCGAGATAATGCTTCATAATCTGTCTGACAAGTTACTGTGTGAGCAGACTGGGCATATTAAACAGTCACGCCTTGTCTGCCTAGTCCAGACGTCTTAAATCAGATTTGATTTACTAACTGTTGACCAGCATTGCCATGTAAACTGTATGTTGTAGCGAGCCAGCTAGCTGCCCGTCTCACTTTGCTCTCCTAACCCATCCCTGCCTGTCTCGACCCGCAGGCTTGTGTCTGGTGCGGGGGACATAAAGTTGACCAAAGACGGCAATGTCTTGTTACATGAGATGGTAAGGAAGTGTTCAACTGTGAAATGTATCTCTATTTTGTCCAACCGACTTGTCTTTATCTTACTGTTTACTGTCCAGTCATGAATAGAGGCATTAGTAGCCACACCCCTATTGTGTGGCGCTGTCATTTAATACTGTGGCGAGACTGTTCTAGCACATTCTCACATCAACATATAGGATAATAAATGGTAATTAACTTACACATGCATAACTACTGCCTAATAGACCACAAAACACAATATGTTAAAAAAAATATTATAAAATGATTATGCATATAAAATGATGATACATATCTTATGTTCTCTATCTTCACATATCTTGAACAATGAACATGCATGCATTCAAAATGCTTTTATTGCATGGATGTATTTCAATCCATGCATTTTCACATGCTGCACAGAGACACCTCAGGGTGCCATGGTCTCCTGTATGTCTGCTACAGCAAGCAGCTTGCAGCTCTGGTCTGCAAGAGTTGTTGCCTCCCCTACATGTATTCATCAGACTAGTGCAATATCACATGATTGGGGAAAATCCGGAAGAATTTGTTCTTTTATGCACCCTCAAGGGTTTTTGCTTAACCCCTGTAATGAAGATCTTACTTTTGGTGTTCCGATGCGTTTGCAAACGTTTCTCTTCTTGTTCCCTCAGCAAATTCAGCATCCCACAGCGTCGCTCATTGCTAAGGTTGCCACAGCGCAGGACGACATCACAGGTGATGGGACCACCTCCAACGTTCTCATCATTGGTGAACTCCTGAAGCAGGCCGACCTCTACGTGTCAGAGGTGAGAGGTCGAGGCCTGTCTATTAAAAACCTCTACACTCACTACTCTGTCTATTGATCTCTCCAAGGATGTGTAGCAGTACTGTCTATGTGAACGTATTTAATCCACCTGTGTCATGAGTAATTGTCTTGAAGTAGTTGATATTATTTATCTGATTTGATGTGTGGATCTCTGGAGAATGCATGTAAAGATTCAGTATTTAGAAATGAAATGGATAATTATGTTACAAAACACTGAAAATGTTGTCTTAAGAGACAACTCCTTCAACTGATGTTTGCCTTGTAGGGCCTCCATCCCAGAATCATTGCTGAGGGCTTTGAGGCGGCAAAGGAGAAGGCCTTGGCTGTCCTGGAGGAGGTTAAGGTGACACGGGAAATGGACAGAGAGACCCTCATCAACGTAGCGCGCACCTCCCTGAGAACCAAGGTCCACACAGAGCTGGCAGACTGCCTCACCGAGGTGAGAGACGAGGGAAAAATGTCGGAGCAAATGCAGGGCTTAGGGGACCGGCATCTGAACCTTGACCTAAGGAGATTAGAGAAGACAGCTAGCTGTTTAAATTTGTGTAATACTTAAACACAACAGAGCATTTTTCCAGTTGGGAACAGTGCTATTGCAGTCAGATTGATTTTCCAGTTCCTGTAGGCCTAATTTATGATTATTCTGTTGCTGATGGGTTTCATGACTGATTGTCTGCAGGCTGTAGTAGACGCTGTGCTGGCCATCACCAAACCCAATGAGCCCATCGACCTGTACATGGTGGAAATCATGGAGATGAAGCACAAGACTGACAGTGATACACAGTGAGTTTCTCATTAAGACAAAAGACTTGCAATGCAAAGTAATTCATCCCTTAATTGCATTTAATATTTGTCAAACCAAAGAAAAGTTGGCATGGCAAAGTCCCAAATAGCCTCCTAAGATCCCACGATGCCTCTTTCTCAGGCTGATCAGAGGGTTGGTGCTGGACCACGGTGCGCGACACCCAGACATGAAGAAGAGGGTGGAGGACGCTTACGTTCTGACCTGCAACGTCTCCTTGGAGTATGAAAAGACGGAGGTCAACTCTGGTTTCTTCTACAAGAGTGCTGAAGAGAGGGAGAAGCTTGTGGCCGCGGAAAGGAAGTTCATCGAGGAGCGCGTGCAGAAAATCATCGACCTGAAGAACGCCGTTTGTCCCAATGGAGAGAAGAGCTTTGTCGTCATCAACCAGAAGGTATGGTTATACAGTGAGCTGCACAATTATTTGAACATCAGCACACTTAAAGTATTGGCTCCTTTCATTTTGTTTTACTTACTGAATGTAAAATGAAACGTTGACCATGAGGTTTAAGTGCAGACTGTCAGCTTTAATATGTGGTTATTTTCAGCTATATTGGATGAAAGTCACAGAAATAAAGCCCTATGTGTTCATATTTATCATTCAGAAGTATTTGGACAGATGGTAATGTTGTAATTTCTAGTCTGTAGTCAAACATCTGTGCAGTGATGTCAAGTAGTCTGCAACCCCTAAACTTTACGAGACTATTAATGTTATTGTCAGAGTCTCTCGCCAGGCTGTTTACATTTTAATGTCTCTCTGAAGATTCATCTGTGACTATGCTTGTCTGAAAGTTACTCTGAGGCAATATAGAGTACATGATCTAGATATAATAAAACAAGTAAATTTGATTTCTGCTGCATAGCCTAAAGATTGATAGGATTATAACTTTGGTTGTTTCCCTTGAAATCTTCCCACAGACTTTAAGAGAAAAGATTCTTACCTCACGACTAATACTGTCATGGTGCAAAGTTGTAACTCTCTAGTTTGTCCCATCACATGGACAACTAAGAGACGGTGGCAGGAAAAGGGTCATAAGTTTAATAATAAACTAATTGAAACAATACAGGTTTAGGCCTGAACCCCTAATAAACAACTGGAAACCACAAGGAACACACAGGAAACCACAGGAAAACACAACTCCTATTTGCACTTCCAGAAAACCTGAAATCCAGAGAGAACCTGAAAAATGACAGCTCAATCTTAATTTTTGCTTTTACCACAGAAGTAAGCAGTATCCTCAATACATTTTCTTTTAGCAGTTTTCTATCCCCGATATAGATAGTGGAATAAACTCAGGCTCTATTTATTGTTACCACATGCTCAAATGCGTTCACCTAAGTTGTCCTTTGCACAGAGAACACCCAAGGATGCTAATGTGGCTCTCCCTGGTCTCCTATATCTGTGCCACAGTAACTCTGATCTGTACCTCTGCATTAGGAGAGCTGCCTTCTCCCCTATATGTATTCAGCGGATCAGAATAAACTTATGTTACCTATGTTAAAATTCAGGCTTGTTCAAGTACATGATGAATTGGTTCTTGAATTGATGAGCATACATGGCAGTTGTATCTCAGTTCTAATTCATTTTACACATTAATACCTTTTGCTTCTTCTCTTGGTATCCTGCAGGGTATCGACCCGTACTCCCTAGATGCTCTGGCCAAAGAAGGCATTGTAGCCCTGCGCAGGGCGAAGAGGAGGAACATGGAGAGGTAAGAAAAAAAAGTTTGCCCCGTTGCAAATATCACTTGCCTTTGTTTAGTGACAATGGGATTTTTGGGGTTGATAGGCCTTTTGTTATCAACTCTCATTCTGTGTTTGCTCAATTTTGGGAGAGTGCTCCCTGACAGCTGCTTGGGGATTGAGCAAAATCACAGCAAAAAAACTAAATTGAAGGTATGATGACTCATATGTGTCTGTGTTTCTTTGCAGGCTCACCCTCGCTTGTGGCGGCATTGCCATGAACTCGGTTGACGACCTCACTCCAGAGTGCTTGGGACATGCTGGGTTGGTTTACGAACACACACTGGTGAGTATCTGCCTGTGTTTCTCCGTCCTGTTTCATTGACAAAAAAATCTGATCGTTTGACCTCTTGTCTTGAAGTGCATGCGGTCTGCTGACACCTGTTTAGAGCCGAGGCACAGTTGTTAATCAGAATTGCCCCTAATCCTCTTTGCCCGCCCTCTTCCACAGGGAGAGGAGAAATACACGTTCATTGAGAAGTGTGGGAACCCTCGCTCAGTGACCCTGTTGGTGAAGGGACCCAACAAGCACACCCTCACACAGATCAAAGATGCTGTGAGGGACGGCCTGCGGGCGGTCAAGAATGCCATTGAAGACGGTAAGAGACTAGAGGAAGTTTTACAGTGTGTGTCGTTGGGCTTCATATCTCCCTACAAAGGCTACAATTTTTTATTTTTTTTTATGCAGTGTGTTGTAGTTAAGTGCAGCAATATTCATAATGATTCAGTTACATCATTGGTCCATTTCAACGTCCTCCAGTTGTCTTTGCGCCCTGCTTCTCCCAGGCCAGTCTAGGGTGGATCCACACAGCTGAATTCAACTGTTTTGGGAACACCAGTTCTCCACTCATTTCTAACAGCGTGTTGCCCTTTTTCCACTCCTGTTTTTGTTCTGATAACATCCCTATCACACAACTCGGAGGTTCTCAAATCCTGGTTCTCGGGACCCAGAGCTACTGGCTAGTCAATTTCATTCACTTAGTGTCCCAGGTCCCTGATTAGACAGCTAGAAGGAAAACTAGCAGGTCTCTGGGTCCCGAGAACCACTGGCATAACTAAAATAGTTTCCTATATTCTTGTATATTGGGTATAGTGTAGTTGGTCTCATTTGCACAGAGAACACCCAAGGATGCTAATGTGGCTCTCCCTGGTCTCCTATGTCTGTGCTACAGTGACTCTGATCTGTACCTCTGCATTAGGAGAGCTGCCTTCTCACCTACATGTATTCAGTGGATCAGTACAAACTCGCATCCCACCTCAAGGAGTTTTCAGCAGTGAATCTTTTTTCTCACATTGAGACGCTTCTTGCCTTTACTGAGCTGAGGCAGTCCTAAGTTGTGTACGTGTTTCTGACAGCCCTCCTGTCTCTGTGTGTCTTCAGGCAGTGTCGTGTCTGGAGCGGGAGCGTTTGAGGTGGCTGTGGCGGACGCTCTGGTGAAACACAAGCCCAAGGTGAAGGGCAGAGCCCAGCTGGGAGTCCAGGCCTTTGCAGATGCTCTCCTCGTCATCCCCAAGGTGAGGAGGCACACACAGCGGCTCACTCAGCATAATAAAGCATAAGCCAAACAATAGAAAATGCTCTGTTTAAGATTCAGCATAACTCAGTGGAAAACTACTAATGAAGATACAGTATGTTACAATTGGCCAATTCAGATGCGAGTGAAGGAGCTGTGGCCTTGAGATCAGTGCTGATAATAAGATAATTTAACTGCTAGAAGATGCTTATGAGGAACGCTGTTGTTTTCTGAGGAGTTTTTTTGACCAGGTTTCCTTTAATTTGTAATGGAGCACTTCAGTTATTTGTGCTTTGTCCTCCTGATCACAGCCCTGAATTTTAGTCTCTGGCTTTGTTACCCTCTGATCTGAAGTTCATAATTGGAAAGGAAAAATGGTTGATCTACTCATGAGAACCCCTGTTCATTTCATAATGCTCTGCTCTTGTCCCTCTGTCCCTGCTGTAGGTTCTGGCCCAGAACTCTGGCTATGACCCACAGGAGACCCTGGTGAAGCTGCAGACGGAGTATAAGGAGTCTGGTCAGCTGGTGGGAGTGGACCTCAGCACAGGTCAGACCCGCTGCACAGTCACGCTGCTTCACAAGACTGTTAGATATTTGTGTTCTTTAATCCCTATAACCCACTGTGTTCAAAATGCACTACTGGGTTATGGTGCACTTATATCGCAAGCTTGTTATTGAGTTTGATCCTTTTTTTTTCTTCTTTTTTTTCTTTGTAGGGGAACCCATGGTGGCAGCAGAGGCGGGTGTGTGGGATAACTACAGCGTCAAGAAACAGCTTCTGCATTCATGGTGAGATGAGTCATATCTGGAGAGCCAAGGACAAACAGAATATTTTAGTTATTTCCTTGATGCATTGTTTCCAATACTCACCGATCTGTCTTTCTTCGTGTCTGTCCCTGTTACTTTTCCAGCACGGTGATCGCCAGCAACATCCTGCTGGTAGATGAGATCATGCGAGCTGGAATGTCGTCTCTCAAAGGTTAAAGGTCAACCGTAGAAGCTGCGGCCGTTCTCATACGCACAGCGATAGTTGTTTACCTGAAGGTTCAGTCAACGCGCTCCCCGCTCTCGGCACGCTGAAGCACCCCAGTCAGATGGACGGCCCACTGTCAACATCACGGCATCCATCACAGTGTGTGTCAGAAATCATTGTTATGTTTTTTCATGGGTTTTTCATGGATTTGTCAACGCCTCCCTCCAAAATGATTGGTCTATTTATGAGATTTTGTTAAAAGCACTGACCTCTGCCACTCAGTTTTGTTTCTACCCATTAAAAGTTTTCTTGGCTCTTGAAGTGAGTTTTGGTGTTTGTTTGTTTTTTTTGTTTTTTTTGAAGGATGAGTGTATGGTGTGAACAGCATTATAGTTGGTTAAAAAGAAAAACAGGATTTGCATGTTATGATGTTGGACAGGTTTGTCAGTGTTGCAAACATAACCAAACTTCAAAAGATTAGAAAACGGAGAATTAACATGCTAATTTCTGATGTCATCAAGCAACACTTTCTGCAGCAGCTCCACTGACGTTGTGACTGAGACTAATTTTGTGGACTCAAAATTGACTTTATTTAAACTAGAAAAGGAATCCATTTTCCCAGTAAAAGTGCTATCACAGCGTCCATGAAGTCAAGTCTCACATTCACTGTCAATGGAACAGCTGCCATTGAAAATCCAGCTTTATACCATTACAGATTAGAATCTTGGTTCTCTATTTCAAGCTATGGGGTGGACTTATTCATATACACAAATCTTGGCTAACCCATTCAAAATAATGGTACATGCAGTTGAATTTCATACATAAACTCACAAACCAACTGGCCTTTTAACAGAAACGGCCTAATGAATGTTGTAATAAAAATGTGTATGCATGTTACATTTTTTTTGCCCTCATATTTCAAATTATTAAAAATCCCTTGACTAGTTCTAGATTACTTGATAATACATTTCATCTTGTAATGTTGCCATGTTCCTTATTAAAGCAATAGATCATCTTGTCGTCTCTACAGGATTCGCTCAGCACTCTACATTAAAGTGCAATAGTAGTCAGTAATTGAACCAGGTGTTGAGCATAGACCTACCCACCCCTGATCATAACTGATACCAATCAGGCTAACAAAGGTGGCATATATGGAAGTTGTATCCACATCATAGCCAACTGAAGTTAACACTTGCTCTAGGTATAGTATGTACCACAGGTTGTCTGAGCAGCCAGCAGGAGGCATACAGGAACAAATTTACTATGGGAAAATGTTGGTACTGACACCAGTCTTCAGCTCTGACAAAATATTACATTGGACTTGATTGAGTTTTGGCCTGAAATGTTTGTGAAATGGTGATTGCCCAAATATAGATTTTGCATAGGATACTATAGTGTGTGTAGTGTCAGTTGTGGTAGGCTACTGGTAATCCGCTCTGCTGTGATGTCTGCAGTTGGACGTGTATTATCTACATTTCTTGCCGTTTTGAACCAAACAACTCTCCTCCAAAGGACTGAACAAATGGTGAAATGCAGAAAGGAGTTTAATATCTGTTACGTTGCTATCTAATAACTGTCTACAGCAAGTTGTACATCCCTTGACACCAGCATCCTTTGTTATTTTCAGGACATGGGCTGAGAAAAGATAATGAACAGTGACCTATTTTCTTTTTCTTCACGTTTGAAACAAGGAGGTTTAAGGTTCCCTCTTTGTTGAGGAGCTCAGGTTTAGTCTGTTTCAACATGCTGAACCTTCCTTTATTGTGATGAGACCTTTTGGATGGTCTCCAGCCAGTATCAAAGGAGTTTGGGCTGAGGGCCAATTTGATACCAGCTCAGAAACAGGTAGGGGCAGCTTGCTGTTCTTCTAGTCCCTGCATGGCAACACAGAATGAATGTTTTCTCCATATTTAGAGAACTCTTTTGGCTTGATGGGTGATTTTTACCAAACATCCCACCAGTTACATCTATGCAGGGTGAGACTAGTGTTTGTCCTCTCAGATGCTCAGTGAAGACTTGTATTCCTGTATCTGTATATTTATGGATCACAAATGTCTCTCCTTGCAAATGTGTTTCTGTTAAGGTGGGTGGTTCTCTATAGGCTACTTGTTTTCCTCTCTATACAACAACCATTATAGGAAGGTAATACATGATCTTTAATAAGTAATAGGTTTGTCTGACTTTGGCATTTTGGCAAAAATAAAAACAATTCTTCACACTCTTTTTATTTTACTCTCTCCATCTAGACAAATATTGTCTGCTGTTTGATTGCACATTCTCCATCTTGTTCGTCTGACAAGGAAGTTTCATTAATTGACCTTGTTTCTCATTTTCAACTGTCTTACAATTTAGGGAAGATTTTGGTGATTCACTAAGCACTATGGCACGTTTCTGTTTGATTCTATAGTAGACTACAGCATCATGTGGTATAGAGTGTTAAAAATTTGCGTTGCCGTTCTTCATTGCAAGCTAGAAAAATGAAAACAACGCTCACTGCAATCAAGTTTTTTTTTTTTTAGTTGACGCGGAACGTTTGTTCACACGGAATCTTTCTACCGTTGGTCCCGTTTCCCGTCCTACCGTGAAGATTGTCCGACCGAGAAACGACAAAAGATGGAATCAAAGTTGGAGAGAGCTAGCTTTAGTTAACTTTTAAACATTTACGTGTATATTTAAGGTTGTCATGTCAAATTAGTGTTCGGTTTAATTTACTAGTCAGCGATGTATGTCAAAGCCGCTTTGTGGATGTCTGCTGTGTCTCTAATGGCACTAGTGGCAGGTAAATACAAATCACACAACCAGACCGGCCGTTTCTTAACATGTTGACTAGCTTTGTTCACCTACTGCAATACAAAGTATGCCATTGAATGAACATCATATAGAAATGGTGGCCATCAGTGACAGTCTGACACCATTTTTCTGTCCCTCAGCAGCTGAAGAGGAGATGGTGAAGGTACCAGGAGGAAAGATGACCATGGGAACAAACGCAGCAGATGGCAGAGATGGAGAATCCCCGACCAAGGAAGTGAAAGTTGGACCCTTCAGAATAGACAAGTACCCTGTCACAAATGCTGATTTCAGGTGAAGAAGCTTAACCTGTGATTAGGTCAGTAGATTGTCAGTTATAAATTTAAACTCATTGACTGATCTGTTGGTGTCTGTCATCCACCGCAGAGACTTTGTGAGAGCGCAGAAGTACAAAACTGAAGCCGAGACGTTTGGCTGGAGTTTTGTGTTTCAGGATTTTGTGTCAGAAGAGCTGAAGAGCAAAGTTACGGAGAGGATCGAGGTATCAGAGTTGTTGAATCCACTTTTATTCAGAACATTTGGCTGTTTTGCTACACATACACTATTACAATACACTTGTCATGGATTATATGGTTAGCGGTGGTCTTCCATAAGAGTAGCTGGTGAATGACGGTTTCTATGTTTTACTCTTGACTCATTTTCTCATCTTTCCCAACCAGTCTGCTCCTTGGTGGCTGCCTATAGAAAGGGTGTTTTGGAGACAGGTGAGGTCAATTGTTTTGCATCCATAGTCCATTTTCAGTCATACACATACCTGTGAAAGTAAAAAAAACTCTGTAATGATGCTTATCTCCTCATGTTAAAAGGTTAGAAACATTGTGTGCTGTTTGGACACGGATGATTTTTCAATTTTTTTTGGAGTGTCCTGGATCCTTTTTTCCTGTATTTCCTGTAGGGATGGGATGATACGCTTATCTCACAATTCAATACGCGATATGGGGTTCGCAATTCAATACAACCAAGATACGATTTAATAGATGACAACAAAGTCTGACTGTGCAGATTTGTTTATTTTTGAGCCACAAATCTTTCTAGAAATGGGATTGGCTTGCTAGAATGTAAACAACAATTTAAAAATGTCATTACAAAGTGTAAATAATATAATTTTGATGGAGTTCTTGTGAAATTGTGATGGACAAACCGTCTCATATGTGATTACTACAGCAGAATAAAATGTAGCTAATATCACAATTCATTTTTCTGCCCCACGATACACATTGTCACATTTTCGTGTCATTTTATATTGAATTTTGATATATTGTCCCATCCCTAATTTTCTGTGTATCTTCTGCTGCCATTGGCTTCCTTTGCCCCTCTGTTGTCCAGCCTGCAGGACCCGGTTCAGGCATTCGGGAGCGCCTGGACTTCCCGGTGGTTCAAGTGAGTTGGAGTGATGCCCAGGCCTTTTGCAGCTGGAGGGGGAAGAGGCTGCCGACTGAGGAGGAGTGGGAGTGGGCGGCACGCGGGGGGCTGCAGGGTACACAGTTTATACACTGAAACCATACACTATAGTGTACTGCCATTCTAATACAGAGTTGTGTAACTTTTTGGACAATCCGTCTCATGCATGCAATTTGATTTAAGACTTAAAAAGTCCTTCATCCTGTCACCATCACCTTCATGTACTCACACAATCTCCCCTTCATGGCTGAAGTTCATTTAATAGGGTCGGTCAGTAATTGTATGTACCTTGATGCATCTGTTTTATTTCATGGAGGGAGCAGCTCATCCTCATTTTTTGTAAACTTGGTGAATGTCTTTGTTTATCCTGAAATATGAGTAGTGCCTTTTCTGCTACAAGCAGGAAGTCTTTTTATGGAAGTCAAAGAAGAAAGACGGGAAACTACTATTTCTCAGCGCCATGTTCACTAACAGACATGCAATAGACTCAGGATGAGATGCGGTAATTTCTTTGTTTTCTCTCCTCCCATCCCTCTCTTGTGTCTTGTGTTCCAGGCAGGACGTATCCCTGGGGTAACAAGTTCCAGGCGAACCGAACCAACCTGTGGCAGGTCAGCCTACTAAAATAATGCATACTGGAGGTGCAAAGCATGTTTTCCTCCTAACATGCTTTGATATGATATTTTCCTGTATGTTTTAGGGATTGTTTCCAGATGGAGACACTGCAGAAGATGGCTACCATGGCGTCTCCCCTGTCACAGCCTTTCCTCCTCAGAACAGTTATGGTAAATTTCCATCAAACTGTCCTCACTTCCAAGTTATTTGGCCACTTTTGATGCTGTTCAAAGTCACATGAAGTGCAGCCCAAGCAGTTCAAGTATATGAAAACCAGGCATAGCACCTAGTCTTCAAGCATCCAAAACCACCCTAGTATTATTATTTTCACAATGTTGGACAGTTCAATCAGTATTTGTGAACATGACCAACAACCAAGACTCTAAATCTCAAGAAACAGACATTACAGATTAGAGTCTGGACTTTCTGTTTCCAGCTTTAAGAATTATTCATGCTCTCATATCTCGATTGACCTTTTCCTAGGTCGTAGCAAAACCACATGTGAAATCTGATATAGGCTGGATCCTCACTGTGCATTCTTTTAATATCACAATTAAAGTCAATTCTTCGTACAGGACTGTATGACATGATGGGAAACGCATGGGAATGGACAGCCACACCGTTTCCTGGAGCAAATAAAATGTACGTGCTGCGTGGTGCGTCTTGGATCGACACTGTGGACGGATCGGCCAATCACAAGGCACGACTCACTACCAGGCGAGTTATTAGATGCACTGTATTTTCACAGTTTGAGCATCCAGAGAAACTGCACAATAGTCCTGACTAATGGTTATGTTTGTGTGTCATGTAGGATGGGTAACACTCCTGACTCCGCCTCCGATAACCTGGGATTCAGGTGCGCTGCCAGCGATGGACAGAAACAAGGGAAGAAAAAAGAGAAAACAGAACTGTAGAAACAAGATAACAAAAAAGTGAGTGAATGAAGATGATGTTCATTTGAGCTGATGCTGAAGATTTTGAATCAGATAATATTAATGGATCTGATGACTTTGAAGTTGATGGAGGACCGGAGCAAACAGAGGGACCAATTGAATAATAATAACATGAATGTTGATGGTGACACAAACATGTGAGCATAGAGAAATGCTGTATTTCTCCTGTGGAGAGCTCATCATGGAAACCTTTTTTTATTATTAATTTGATAAAGGATAAAAGTAAAAATGCTAACACATTTAACCAGTAAATAGTGTGAGATTTGGAGTAAATATATTATTTTTAAATAAACTGTGGTAAATGACTGCTGACGTTTATGTTTTCTAGTTTTATTTTTCTAAATGCACATTTTAATGTCTCCCCTTCCTGCTGGTTTTTGTCCATAACTCACTATAACAGAAGAGTTTTTGATTTCACCCAGAGACGATCCGGATTGGAACGAATCAAAGCCCCACACAGATCATTTAACTGTCAACACTCATTGGAAATTCTCATTGACGAATTTCACTGCAATATATTAATAAGAAAATCCTACATGTAGTGTCTTTAACATTAAATATTGTAATGAAGTCTTTAGCATGCACACAACACCAAAAGGAAGAAATGGGTCACTCACTGATTGCCAGCATTGGTATTCCACATTCCACACACTGGGATCTGTCTTTTGTGTGTTTTTATGTGACCAGAGAGTAAATAGGAACTTCCTATAAATAGCAATGGGAGGTGGGGGGGCTGATGGGCTTAGTCATGGCCTCCTCTAATGCTGCCTTTGTCCGTTTCTTTACTTTCTCATGAGTGGCTGAATATTCAGCGGCAGTTTGGATTGACTGATATAAATTGGGACTCATAGGAATGGAACGATTGTGTCAAACACCACAAATAAGCAGCATTATCAGGTCTCCATTCATTTTCTTTGTCAAAATATCAGGTTATGTACATATTAGCCTGCCTTTTTGCTGTTCTTAAGACATTAACAAGTACTTTTCATCTGATTATACAATCAATGGCAAAGAGATTGTGCTTGTGGAGCTGACAAAGTAAAACTGGCAACTTTCTTGTTCTAAAAGTAACAGATGGGAAAAAATTAACATCAGGTAAAGTCATTTTGGCTGGAAAAACGGCAAAGTCAAATATGTTAGTTAGTAACCCATCAACAACCCTGGGCTCTTTCTTTGAGCCCTAACTGCAGCCTCTTGCATTTCAGTGGGATTGATCTATAGATACGAATCTACTGTATAATGCATTAATAGTGTGTGTATACATTTGTGACCTGCAGAAACAAATTCCTCTCAGCCTAACAGACTATGACGCCTTAAGACTTTGCCCCAAGAGTTGGTTTCACACCCCCAAAGTGATAATATAATAGCATATAAAAGTTATGTAAAGAATAAGAAGATACAAGTTTTCCAACTACATTAATATGTTTTGTTTACTAAAAAAAAAGATTATCAATTGGTGGAGATGAAAAAGGCGACCAGGTTATAAAAAAACCCCAATTTTGCTTGTAGAAGGTGATTAAATCTCCTATCTAAAAAATACAAAAAAAAACCAACAACCAAAAAACAATCTAGTAATGGATGAGGATCACGTGCACTAAGTCAGGTGTGAGCTATGTACCGCCACACGTGAAAGACACACACACACACACACACACAGACACACACACACAGCAAAAGACGAGAAAGAATGTGCAAAGTGTTAACTGCAAACGTTTTTGGCACACAAGCTTGCAGGTGATTGGAAGGGAAACGCTTAATCCGCAATTCCAAACAGCAACAACTGCCAACCACTCCCCACTGGAGCAGAGAAACACTAGTTATACAGAGGCAGTAAATACACAGCCAAGTGCAAGAGCTCCTCTTTTAATCCAAAATATGCAACGACAATACAGAATCTAAAATACGCAAAACAGCAGTCAGCATTGTAAAAGAGAAAGAAAAGGAAAACAATTAGTGTAACTGACAATAAAACACTTCCATAGTTTTAGTCAAGTTATCTCAGAAGGCAGAGAGCCGTCCTACTTCAGAGAGTTCATTTTACCCTCATGCCAGGGTGAAACTCGTCCTTCTGGGAACTGCTGCTTTGGGACAGTAGGTGGAGCCTTGGCTGCAACCATCGCCGCTCACACCATCCTGCACATGTCTACAAACAGTCATTTAGACCAGACCTGTTCTCCCTGCTGCACATCAGCAGCTCTGACTATTCAACTTCAGTCTGATGTGTGGATGGGTCACAGACTTTCAATATCGTTATATATGATGATATGGCTCACATATGCAAAATGACATGTTCAATAATCAAATTAATGTTCATCCCATTGAACCGAACAGTGATGTTAGGTGTAATATCAAACAAAACTGAAATTTTCAAATAACATTCCTTGTAGTAGTCAAGCTATCTGCACACCTTCAAAGTCTTCTTGGCAGGTACAAAGGGATAAAGACAGGACTAAACAGAACAGAAAGATTCCATGCACACTGCCTTGCAATACACAGCATTTTATTGCTGAGCTTTCAGCCTTAGGCCATCATCAGAGCATCATCAATAACATTCCTTAAAATGTTTTGTACCTCATTTTGTCAGAGTTTTTAAATGAAATGTGCTTGTTATCATCAATTTAGACAGCAGAATTGTGTCACGATGTCCCAAAATCTCCATATCATCACGATATGTTTCCACTGAAAGATGATAAACGATAATATTGAATTATCGGCCAGCCCTGTGTAAGGGCTTTGCAACTAAAACTGACCTGTCTTTGCATGCCATAGCTAAATTAGAGGGAATGACTACAACAACTGACATTTTTCTCAAAATGTTTTAACCCAATACTAAAAATACACCAATGAATAGTTGACAGTCGGTGCTTTTGACTCATCTTTTGACTCATCAGATGAGGAAATTTCCCATTTACAGCAGTTAGGGCCAGTTTCCCTTCACTGTCCAGTTGCCCTTGCCTCTGACTGTAGATGAGTTTGTTTTTGCTCTGTCCTCCTGTCTGTTGTCTTGTCGTCTCTACCTGTTCTCTGCTCTGTGGAATGGAGCTGCATGATAAAAGAGCAGTCTAAAACAGGAACCGTGTGTCAGGCCCCGCGTAATTTATCAGGGACTGTGTGAAAGGATCAAAGGGCCTCCTCCCTCTGCTGCCCTCCAGCTCTGGTATGTTTGCACGTCGCGTCCAGGCTATTGTTGCTGTAACAATTTAAAAAAAAAAACAGAATGGGAGGAAGAAAACCCAGACGGGTGGGATGAAGGCTCAGCCTCCAGTGACATCACATCGCGTTATGTCGCGTCAGGTCCCTGCAAAGACGCACAGGGTTCAGGAAAAACGAGTTGGGAGACATTCTGTTTCTCACCCTCCCTCCTCCCCCTTTTTTCTTTCTTCCTCTTACTCAGTCTCGCTCATCCTAATCGCCCAGCTGACAGAAGCCTCAGATGGTTCTCTGAGGTTTAACTGAGTCTACTTCTGCCTGTATCTTCACCTGAATCTGCCTTGTTGGACCCGTAAAGCTGACCATGGAATACTCTCTGCCTTTCTCGGTCCTGAACGAGAGGCTGAGACCTCGGGTCAGCGCTATGGAGCAGCTCTGCTCCTCTCTCCACACGCTGGAGGAAAGACAGCCGGGCTCACTGAGGAGCAGCTCTTCAACTATCAGATCTACAATTCTGTCTAGACAACCAGAACCAAAGGATCCTGTGATCACTACAGAGCCAGAAGAACCAGAAGAAGAGGCAGAGCAGGAGGATTTGGTCTCTGATGAGTTAGAGGAAGGTGCTGATCTGCTTATAAGCCAGTGTCCGGTCCCTTCTCTGAACTTAACAGATATGACTTCTGTGGGTGAGGAGGAGCTGGATCAGGAGAGCAGCAGCCCCTCTCAGACCGAGGAGAGCGACAGTCCGAACGATCTGACCACAGCGGGGAGCAGAGACAGTCCAGAGCCAGCAGCGCGGGACGGTGAAGATGGGAGTCCGTCCAGGAGGCGCTACATAGATGGGACCTTACCGGACCTGATCAGGAGTGGCAGACCGCTCAGCAGGCGCAGAACACTGGGACCCGTCTCAGACACAGTATGATAACAGTCTTTTTGTGTGTGTTTGTGTGTGTGTGTATTGAGCAAGTGTGTGTTTGACATGGGAAAAAGGGTAGTTTTCTGGAGGTGGGACAAAAGATTAGCTCCTTGTTGATCCTTGTTGATGCTTACATATACTTTATATATACAGCATATTTTAAATGGATTCTCCACTAACAGGATTAATATCATAGGTAATGAAACCTGTTACACATGTAGGAGAGAATCTCAACTGTCACTTGGAATATCAAACTTGAAAAAGGACAAAATTTAAGATGTAAGGTTTTTCTCAGGACTCTCAACATTGCACCAAGACAAAAATGCCCCTCAGTATTAGGAAGTATGACCAAAATCAGTTTGATGTTATGACGTCAGAGACCTCAAACCAGAACGGAGCCCAGTCAGCCGTGCGCTGGTGTGTGATTTAACACAGCGACACATTATCACTTGATGATGACAGGATATGATTTGTGGTTATGAGTGTTAGCTGGGAAAGATTGTGTGGGTGTGTGTGTGTGTGTGTGTGTGTGTGTGTCTGTGTCTGTGTCTGTGTGTGTGTCTGTGTGTGCTGAATATCATTTCAGCCGGTAAGACTGGATTTGTCTTCTACAGTTTCACCCAGGAATGTAGATTATCAGGGTTTCTATTTACACTACGTTAAAATGTCCCGATACAGTGTTTTCCATGTGCGTGTATGTGCGTGTGTGTACGCGGAAGTGTGTCTGGCTAAAAGAGGTAAAAAGGCTTTTTAAAATGTAATGACATATTTACTTGTGGTGTGTGTGTGTGTGTGTGTGTGTGTGTGTGTGTGCAGCTAAAGGAGGTACGCAGAGAAGTGGAGCTGTCTCGGAGGCGCAGTCTCAAGCTTAAGGCCCAGGTGGACAGACTACAGGAGAGCAGAGATGGACCAGGATGGAGTCAACACAGAGAGAGGGTAAAACACACACACACACACACACACACACACACACACAAACACACACACAGAGCAAACCTATGAGGACATATGTCTACGGAGCTCTTAAAGATTTTGATGAAAACACTTATTTTAATTAATCTATGTTTTCACTCCAGGTGACAGAGGAAGTTCTGTCAATTCTGAGGCTGCTGCACCCGCTGACAGAGCCGGAGTCCGGTCCAGCTGAACCCTCTGCTGGTGAAAACCGCCTGGACACCGCGCTCAGCCAGCTGCAGAGTGCGGCCCGCAAGCTGGCCATCAGCCACACCAAACAGGTCAGCACAAAGCCTGGGCGCATTCAAATCAAGTTTACCCTCGATGTTATCGCCGCAATCTCAGTCCGCATTGATCTTAGTGGGGAAGTTATTCAGAGGAGTGCTTGCTTTTCACACGCTAGTGCAAATACAGGAAAAGTGAGATAAATGGGGCTAATTCTGTTTGTGTAGAAGTGACACTAATGGAACACGGGGTGAGATTGTGGGTTAGGCAGGAGAAATGAGGGGGACATTAGGGTGTTTCACTGTTTTCTTTTTTTTTTTTGCTTTTGTGCTTCCATGCAATTGCTGTGAAAATTATAAATTGTTGTAAAAACTGGAAAAAGTCTCAGATACCAGGACTGTCATTTTTTTACTCTACATTCCTCAATAAAAAGTTTAAACAAAAAAAAGAAGAAATTACACTAATTACAGGGCAAAAATCTCCACTGAACAAGTCAATTAATGTTACATTGAGTTACATTAAAGTCTTAGTTTTCTTAAATTTTCTAGAATCAAATCACATTATCTTGATACAAGTGGTGGGATCTGCCTTATTTCAAGATGTTGTCACTTGAAAATTACGGAAAAACAAGTGGAACTGCATTGGAAGCAAGTGCAATTATTTCACCCCAGTGGCAGATTTTGAAGACTCTACTACTACAGCTCATTTAATACTATTATATTAAATGACTTTTTGGCAGTGTAGTGCAGCAAGAAATTTCTGCTATCGACAATGTAAGTCAGTATCTGAAACCCAGAATAAACCTTGAGGCCAGAACATATAGACAGTAAGTTTCAGGGAAAAGGCAGCTGAGCCCTCGGGATGAAGCCACTTATCTTCCAGCTGAGCAGAGATCCTGTCCCTGAGCTGAACCAGAACTCCTCCTCCCAGGTATTTAAGCTCAGCAATGTGGCCTGACAAGTTTAGGGGTGACAATAACAACAAGTAGAGCCTTTGTTGTAGTCATGCCGGGCTAGAGAAGAGCCAATGGAAAGTCAAAACGTGCGTGATAGACTGCGGTTAGGTGTAGTCTACTCTTTTCAGGCCGACAGACACATAGACGGGCAGAGTGAACACAGGTAAAAAGTGCCATCAAAGCTTAACCTGACTCTCCTTCACACTCTGACTTGCTTTATTGTTCACTCAGGAGTTCAAATCTGGAGTGGCAAAAGGTAACGGAGAGGAGGACAGTGCTATTCTACAGCAGGCGCTACGGGACAGAGATGAAGCCATGGAGAAGTGAGCACCCATACACACTCACACACACACACACACACACACACTCACACTCACTCACTTCCTCTAAATAGCAGATGAATCAGGAGAAAAGGAAGTAGGGAAGCTCCCTTGCGAAAGACATTGAACTATTTTCGAGGAATGCGTCATTCTTTATGTTTCTGCCGTACAGAAAAAAGGCGATGGAGGCCGAACTCCTGCGCAGTAAGACGGAGATGATGTTGCTGAACAACCAGCTGCTGGAGGCCGTGCAGAAACGTCTGGAGCTGTCGCTGGAGCTCGAGGCCTGGAAGGTAAGACTGGAAGTGATGAAGGGAAGGGGGGAAAGGAAGAAGGAAAGGCTGAAGTGCTAATTAGGAGCCTAATGACGGTGCTGAAGGGTTAGGGTTAGGGTTTAAAATGTGGAATATTGAAAGGGAATGTTATAAACTAGAAATGATGGGAAGAGGGCAGGGAGCAGAAGGGAAGGCAGCAATATTCTGACATATGGGACTCAGCCAGAGAGGGCGTTAGTCTGGAAAATGAGTTCTTACTAATTGGAACAACAGCAATTACACACGGACAGCAGAACACACACACACACACACACACAACTAGTGTTAAAATATACACACATTACATGCACAGTGTACAGCGTATTCAGCCATTATGACCAGCTGGTTATCTTGGCTTGGTTTTTAAGCCTGAGGCCCATGTGTCCATCTGCTGAGCGACTCGTGCACTGCAGGGTTAAACTGGGATGACACTGCACAAGTTCACTGGCAGCGATAGCAGGATCTGCTTCAGTTATACATGCTGGATCTGAACTGATCTGGATCAGGGTCAGATCGATATATATTGAGCAGATATTGGCCTTTTAATAATAATTGGATATCGGCTGTGCAGTCAGTAAACCCTGCAGTGACACCTGCCTCACCCAGCATTAAGGAGCTGCCAACATACCTAAAATATTTTCATCAGCATGGGTTTCAGTGGAGAGTTTCAGTGTCCCACGATGGTCTACATGCTGTTTCAGAGGCTCTGAAGCCTATTGTCCAGGGGAAAAAACGTAATTCTTGTCATTTTTTGGCATAAAATCATCAAATTTAAAGGTACTGAATATTTGCACAAAATATCGGCTGTCGGCATCTTAAAATCCCAAAATATTGATGTTGGCATCAGCCTTCAAAAATCACTATGAGAGAACCCTAATCTGAATATGGATGCTGTCTTAAATGAATAAAAATGTTTGGATCTTGCTGCAAGTCAATGTGATCTGAAAACTAATTTCTTCACAAAGTACTTCCAGCCCCCCTCTCTCCTGCCTATCTCTGCCCACTCAGTGTCTATCTGCCCCCTTCCCCCTGGTGTTATAATTGTCAGTTGCTTATGTTTATCACTACTCATTTGCTCCATTTTCATTTATGAATTTCTTTGGTGTATCCAGTTTCTATTTGCTGCTGCAAAAACTCTATTTCCCCATGGGGATCATTAAAATTTCCTCCTTTACTTGCATTATAGGGACACAGGAATATTTCTTATATCTGCTGTCTGTGTGCATTGACATAACCTTTGCACTCCTCAATACTGGTCACTTGCAAAGTTTGATTTAAGCTTATTCTACAGTTGCACTTGTAAGTTGCTCTAGAAGAGTGTCAACTTAATACTTAAAATGTAAATATAACATTGGACCACACTCTCGCAGGTTAAAATCTGGCTCACCATCTTTGTCCCGTCATACCCTCACTCTCTTTCCCATTTTTCCTCTCACTGTATTCCATTTGCTGTGCAATAAAGCAGAGATTCCAGATTTTTTTTTTTAAAGTTACTGCGTCTCGCTAACCTGTGTGTTTTCCTCGGCTCGTCACAGGAGGATGTTCAGCTGATCCTCCACCAGCAGCTCCAGAGTCAGCAGCAGGCGGAACAAGCCCAGAGGAAGCCGTCCCGTCTGGGTCTGCTGAGGAGAAACAACAAGCCCCTCGTCCAGAGACCGACCTCCTTCCCTCTCCCTGCTCCCGCTACTCCCTCAACCAACACAAACCAAATCTTCATCACCAGACCTTCCCTTTCCAACACTACGACTCCCAGATCCGCCCCGGCTCCGGCTCCGGCTCCAGCCCCTAGCCCTCCTGCTCCTGCCGCCCCCCATCGCAACTGGAGGGACCGGCTGAGGAGGGGCAAGAACAGTCGTCAAGGAGACCAAGAAGCAGCGGGGCAAGAGGGCAAGGATGAGGATGGGTTCCAGGTCGTATCACTGGACTGAAACAGTGATACATTGCAGCGAGTGCGTTCATGCTGATGTCTTAATGTATTCATGGGAACAATTTGTGTGAAAGTATAACTGCGGTTAAGATTGAGCCATATAATTGTCTAATACTGTAAAAATTCACTGCTGATTTGCACTTAATTTTCTGAATTTTGTCTGTGCTAGCGGGCATATTGTTGTACAAAAATGTAATATATGTAATTCTGAACTGAAAGCCTTACTTTAAAAGCTCCTTCAGATGTCTTGCTGAGTCAGAGCGTATTTATTTTTATCAGGGACACCAAGGGACTGTGTCACCAAGTCCCAAACCTTCAAAATCTCTTTGGTCTGCACTTTTGTTATTTTAAAGATTCAATAGAAAAGGCATCCACATTCAGTCAAAATTTTTCCATTTTATTGTATATCAGTAATAGATTTTGTACATTTTCAATAGATAATGTATATCTAAATAATTCACTCATATGCATCTCGCACACATTTAAAATTTCTATATGCCATTATCTAGAATGAATGTCATTACTGTGGCAATGTTTTCAACAAACTCAGACGCATATAGCACAGCAAACTCACACCTGAAGACAAAAGAGAAAAGGCATGCTCATAGTAAAATACAATGCACAATCCTGATCAGATTATTACAGTCTTCAAACATCATTTCAATGTGACTCAATAAATTAACTTTACTATATAGTCAATATACTCTTTGACACATTCTTGTCCCACAGCAAGACGACAGACACTGATGCAGGATCTGCATCCAAATGCCACTGCTAACGCCCCACTGGTCCATTCATATTGTGCAACAGGAGAAATCTGACCAGCGGCCAGCGGTTGAGATGGATAAGGGGGTTGCCTGGCTACTGTACTGGAGCACTCGAAAAGGGATGAAATAAGGGAGAGTTTCACTCAAATCAAAGCTGATTATTTAAAGTCTTTTAGACCGGGTATTCACATAAAATGATAACAGCATAAAACACTGATTGAGTTCAATATTTAGCGCCATAAAGGGATATACAAAATTGAATGCATGCAAACCCTAGCCAGTTAGGATTCCCTGTGATACAATTCACACAGATCTGGCAACCCAGCTGCCAACCTCCATTCTGCTTGTTATTATTGTAGAATAAAACTTTTTATCAAGTTTTACAGAGATGAAAAAGGAGCTCTAGACAAGTGAGGCACATACAAATATACAACACCCTGCTTACTCAGAAAACACAAACATGGCAGTTTCACTATTTGACCGTACTTTTCCAACTTGTGGGAACAGAAATGATGTCATTAACACTATTACGATTAGATTACAATGTACATTGTTGCAGCATATATTTGTCACATACCCATATAGCCTTGCGCTTTAGTTGTGTACATAGATAAGTGTGATACAGATAATAAATCTGAGTAAAATGTTTTTCATCAAAACACTGAGTAGATTGACCAAATACATAGACACGACAGCAATAACAACATGGCTTTTTACCAGACAGAGAGAAGCAGAATAACGGTATAATAGAGTATAATAACTAGAATATACAGTTGTAACCTGAGATATTCAGGAGACAGCTTGACAATACTGCACTTGGGAGTTTCAGCTTGGTTCTTATTGATGTAGTTGTTGGCATAAAAATATAGCCAGCTTTCTCAATGACATCGAGTTGTGAAAGAGAAACCAACCTCTAAATCCTCAACTCTGACATAGATACACCGAGGAGAGGATATGAGAAAAAAAAATATTATTTCCAGACCAAAATACTAAACATACCACTATTAACAACATAAAACAGTGTTTCTAAAACAAGCAACTGTACACACACAGTCTGCATTACAGCCTTCCTGCAGAGCTAGACACGTCCCCTCAAATATGATACCAAATGCCCTCGTGAAAAGGAACAATTTTTGCTTCAAAGTTCACATGCTTGACTTCTCATCCGTATTTGCTTTTGTTCCAGTACTGTCAAGGATTTCAGATCCAAAACATCTCGTCGTTGATCCATTGTGGCAGCCCCAGATTGTACTAGCCAAAAGCCAATTTTTCTATGATAATGGCATAAATCTATTTGACATAAAGAATGGTACTGTGCAAATGAGAGATTCTTTGGATTAGTAAGTCATCTCCAAAACATTTCCCTTATGTTAAAATGAAAACATATTCCTACTGTTGTCTACCTACCAATCTATAACTCAAATGCACATATAAATCTAGAAACCAACCGATCTAGCGACACCACCTCTCTGCCACAGAGACTGAACAAAATAAACTTCTAGACATCTAGGCTACACGTTATTTTTCAGAGCATTATAAGGTAAGATCTGACTGCATTGACAGGGTGAGTTTGGTCCAGGATTGGTGAATATTAGCATTGTTAATGGCTCCACCTGCTCCTGCTGAAGCTGCTTAATTCTCACCACCAGTTTCAGGGAGGGAACCCTCTGAGAGACGCTGAGCGCAAAAGTTCAGCGGGAAGGAGGAAGTAGGAGGAAGCTAGGACTGGAGGAAGGATATGATGGAGCTGATGAAATCTAAGGGTTTATCTGCATGGATCCAATGGCTCGCGTCCGGGATGTACTGGA
>NW_027282818.1:0-105000 GCF_046629955.1 Centroberyx affinis
GTCAGTTTACGTGCAGAAACGCTGTTTTCATTAAAGTATAAAATGCGCTTTAGTTAAATTCCTCCCCCATATTTTCTTTGCGGGTCCAAGATTTGAATTGCCAACTTTCCATTCACAAGCGCTATTAACGCTCTGGGCTAGCACCACCCTGTGGAGCTGTTGTTTTCTGTCTCTTCCTCATCTCATCTCTCTCTCCTCTATTCCGGTTGTATTTGGCTCAATCCTCTTGCCTGTCCTGTGCTCTCTATTCCATGTCTGTCCTTTACTATTCTATATCCAAAATGCCTGTGGTACTGGCTTAGGATTTAAGGCGCACAAACACACAAACACACATCTGCACACACACACACACACACGCACACACACACACACACACAGACACACACCACCACCCGTCCTTCTTGCCTTTTAAACCTTTCTGCAACTTTAAAACCCAATATCCCCCTTAAGCTCATTCTATTGTCAGAAATAAAATAATAAAAAAAAACAAAAAAAACACTGAATATATCTACTGAGGATTCGGCTGACTGCATGCGGAAGATTTCACTTCTTTTTGTCCAGCCAACAGTTTTCTCTCCTTGCCCTTGTCAAGGTATAAAAGAGAGAGATAGAGAGGGGGGGGGGGGGGGGGGGGGGGGGGGAGAGAGAGAGAGAGAGAGAGAGAGAACAAAACCAGTTTTCGTCTCCATCCAAAAAACCCATCTCCCCCCTCTGCCAACTTCCTTCTTTTATTTCTCTATTGTGTTCATCCCGCTATTCTGCACTTATCTGTGCTTGGCTGAATGAACAGCTCAATTCAAAGGCATCGCTATGCAGAGCGGAGGGCAGAGGGAAGGGGAGGGAAGAGGAGAGGAGGAGGATGAAGATGAGAAAAAAGTTGTGGATGCTGAACACCTCGGAAAAGTCTGCCTACTCAACCATTTAATTCCCTCTCCTCCAGAGTCAAGGCATTAACCAGCAAACCAGTGTGTAATTGGGGGTTTGTGTGTGTGTGTGTGTGTGTTTGTGTGTGTGTGTCAGCGTACATGTGTGACAGTGTATGTGTGCGTGTCAGTGTATGAGTGTGTGCAAGTGTTGAGCAACTTAAGAGCTTAGACACTTTGAAGTGTTGTTTAATCAAGCATTGGGGTAATTTATGGCAACAAAAGCCACAAAGTGCCTGAAGCAACTTTCACTTTTAATTCACTAAGTGTGTGTGTGTGTGTGTGTGTGTGCGTGCATGCATGCATTTGTGCATGTGTTTGTCAATGCGTGTATGCATGAGATATTAAAAATTGATGTGTATTTATGTTATGTATCAAGTCAAACTGCCCAGTTGCAAAACTGGGCAGTTTTGCATAGCGTACACAATGTTTTTTCCATCAAAAGTGCTTTGGTGCATTTGCTAATCACAAATAATCTTAGTGGATTCAACACAGAAATATTCACTAGTGTTATAGTATTCTAGTATTCATGTGAGGATGCACAAAATGTTGAAGAATATTCAAAATTGCAAATATTCCAAAAGTTTGGCAAAGTTAGGACAGAAAAGTTGGGATGAGAATTAAAACAGAGCAAAGTTGTGACAAAAGAGCAATAGGTATTAATCAAGCAATTAATATTAAATTATTTAACTACATATAATTAACTAACTATATATAACTTTTTAAAATATGATTTAACATTCCATGAGATCAATAGGGAAAAAGTAATGAGAGAAAAGTTGACAGAATGAGGAAAGTTAATAGCCTTGTTGGCCATTTGGAACCGCTGGGCTCCTGTCATTCAAGAGAAAACAAGCCAATCACTCTGCTACACCTGGTCAACAAATACCCACAAGGAGCATTACCTCCTGTACATTAAGGGCTTACTATTTTAAAGGGCTATGAGAAAATTTAGAGGCTAGATATCATTACGGTTGGAACTGTACGATGTATTAATATAGGTGCTGTCTTTGATGACTGTCTTTCCGTTACTCTTGTTTTTTGTTTTGTTTCATTTTTGAATGTCTGATTGTACAATGTTTGCAATGTCATATTTACAAATCACACGTGTGTGTAATGTTTGAAAGAAAATTAATAAATACTTAAATGACAAAAAAAACAAATACCCACAAGACCTGCTCACACACACACATACACACACACACACACACACACACACACACACACACACACAAACACACATCCAAGCATACACACACGCACATGCATATACACCCATTCTGTCCTATCAGCTCAGTGTCTCTCCCTCCATCCATCTCTCCCTCCATTCTCCTCCCTCCTTTCAGTCCTCACTCACTTGCTCATTCTCCCTGGCTGCATGCTTTTCATTTCCTGAATGTGCATCTGTCATTTCTTCTTTGTGTGTGTGTGTGAGTGTGAGTGTGTGTGTGTGTGTGTCTCTGTTTTGACAGCCAGAGACAGGCCTTTCCAGAGAACAGATCTCCAGATACTGAGAAACAACAAGTGAAAGCTATTTTCTAGGGTTTGCTTGTTGCTGCTGGATCCTTTGTTAGACCAGCCCAGAGTCAAGGCCATTGTGTGTGTGTTTGTGTGTGTGTGTGTGTGTGTGTGTGTGTGTGTGTGCGCATGCAGGGTTTTGTATATGTGTGTGTGTGTTGTGCGGTTTTGTGTGTGTACCTTCCTAACAGAGGCAGGGGAAATCAGTCTGGCCTGGTCTGGTCTTTTGTTTTTATCGACAAGTATACAGGACAAAACAGAGGGGCCATAGAGAAATTTGTGTTTCTGTGAAGCCCTTTGGGTGATTGTGTTTGTGTGTGTATGTGCCCTTGCTGTGCCAAGAAAACAGAAGAAACTGTACAAACACTTAACTTAAGGCATGTATAAACTCTTATAAGGGTACAATGAGTTATAATGCTAGGAAGTGTTTTAAGTGTAATAAGTGTTACCATTAATCAGACGTGGGTCCAACATTATTATGGGCCAAACAGTACAGGGAATTCTGGTTTATTTGAATACAGAATAGAATAGAATAGAATAGAATAGAATAGAATAATCATATGACCAGGGCCGGTGCTTTCGTTACAGCATGTTAGAATGCAATAGAAAAGCTCTGCTACATTCTTGAACATATAACCATAAGTAGACACCAAACAACACATAATGGATGCTAGGCTTGGGCCGATATTCAATATTATCGAATATCGGGATATTTTGTGAATATTGCGATATTCAATTTGGGATATCATCCAAGCCTAATGCAAGTGGGCTCTTAATGTACACTTATTGTAAACTATTTGGTACCCATTTGGTACTTACTGTAGGTTAAAATACATGGTTTTATTCATGCTTTTTAATTTAAATTATTCAAAAATACTAGTTGACCCAGGCCTGTTAGTAATATAGTTATATAGAAATATATAACTCATTAAAAGCCTTTTATAAGAGGCAGCACATTATTATAACTCTTTATATTCCATTATAGCTGTGTGTCTGAGTGTTTCTCCTCCATTCCGTCTTTCTCATTAACTACTATCAGGTGCTAATAAAAGATTCCAGAGGGGCTGATGACAAAGGAAATAGGAACCTTTTCTTCCTTCAAATGCATTATTGGAACACGAAGAGAAACACGTCCGTGACATTTCATGCTCATTCCCTCATTCACTTTCTATTTCTGCTCATTAATTACTGTGGAATAAGCAAAAGTGAGAAAGTGCTTGTGAAAATCAACAAGCATCTTGACATCACACCATGATCAGTATCTTCGCTAATCTATCCTTGGTGTGTAAAATATTCCCCTGCGTTGAATTACATTTTACTGAGAGAGACAGACAGGGAGGGAGACACACACACACACACAGAGGGAAAGAATGGAGTTTTAAGAGCCCATTACTCAGGCTGTGAACATTTGGCACCTTCTTTCCCCTCCGCTCACAAGGGACCAACGCTGATGGAGTGAAGACTGCCTCCCTGGCTGTGCAATAAAAACCTCACACACCACATGGAGCCGAGTCGATGTGTGTGTTTGCGTACGTGCACAACTGCATGCGCCCGCTAACACTCGCATTATTTGCGTGTCTGTGTGTTTGTGTGTGTGTGTTTGCACATGCCGTGACGTGTTTGAGGGCGCTCATTCATGTTCGACACCTCCTCATGCGTCACACCTCCTAGTCTGCCATCAACAATAGCCACAAGGTCTGTGAGAACCATTTGAACTACTCTATTTTTTGGGTGTTTTGGCAGAATGACTCATGCAAACACCTCCGACCCTCAAAAAAAAAAAAATCCTTATTGTTAGGACACTTACTACACACACTTACTGCATGATGGCTGCCACACATTGATAACATTGTCATGAAGGTATAAGCATGGAGACTCAGACCATGCCATGATAAAGGCGTCATTTCAGTGAACTTTCCGGTGACTGCACAGTTGAAGACTCCAGCTCCCTGAATCAAATGTGCTGTCACACACGGAAGATGTTCATGTCCATGACAGCACTGTTAAAATTCCACGGCAGCCATTTTAGTTTGTACCACAGGAGACTCCCATGACCCACCGGGAAGTGTCCTTTCTATCTATTTTACTTCATCATTCTCATTATTCACATTCAGTGATTTTCAATTTCCATATAGACCTCTTATCTGTAATGGAGTGAACTGACATTAAAGAGGCTGACGTTCAAGTCTTCTGAAGTCGTTGCACCGGATCAAGATAGAGAGTTGAAAGTTAGAAGAGACTTAACAGCAAATTAGGCCAAAAAAAAAAAAAGGGAAAAAGAGGCATATCCATAACTGTGAGCAATGACTTCCTCTGTGGTCTGATTAGTTTAATTCAAATATTTTGGATTTTAATGTTGAATGTAATAATTTGTGTACTATGGGGCAGCAGTAGCCTGAAGTACAAGCTATACAATTAGGCTTGTGTCTGGAAGGTCACTGGTTCAAATCCCTGAACCAGCTGGGAAAATCTGTCTGTGTGTGTGTGTGTGTGTGTGTGTGTGTGTGTGTGTGTGCTTGCATGCATGAGCATAGTTTTGCAGGATTTCATTTTTTTCTGAACACAGCACCTGAGGAAAGACTATTCTCATTGTCTTGCTCCCAAAACATGAATTACAATATCAGCCTTCAGTTACTGTGAAGAAAGCTAATGCTGGAGATCTGAAGTGTCTCTGGGACTCAGAGGATATCTACATTTGGTATTCATACAATAGGAAATGCCAGTCGCAGTGCTTGGAGAGGGCACAAACAGGGATCACAGCCAATAAAAAAGGAAAAGAAAACAAACAAAACTACTACGGCTCTGTCTTGATAAATGAGGGAACGGATGAGAGGAGTCCCAATGAGCATGTCTATTGGAATAACCTGCGGTTCAAACACACAACATCAGCATGAGCACACACACACACACACACACACACACATACACACACACACACACACACAAATCGATTCATATGTGACACACATACACACAATCACACAATCACAAACATGTACGCGCACAAACCAGATAGCTCATGTGGAGGACTTCCCATAGGGTTGTAATAAGTTTGACACCTGTCAGATCCTTCCTGAGTCCTCTGCCTTTGTTTAATATATACACATACACAGCGGCAGACAAAATTACAGACAATATATGAATATCAAGTACTTAATGAGAAGTGGGGCCAGGCTTTTGCCTGCAGAACAGCTTCAGTCCTCTTTGGAAAGCTGTCCTGAACTGTGTGTAGCGAGATATTAGACCTTTCTTCAAGAAGAAACTCCTTTTTGATGGATGAAGAATGTGGAAACTACTTCATACTCTAATTGGGGATGGGGTAATTGGGGAGGCCATAGAAGGCATTTGACTTCTGTAATGATTCAATTAATAATTTCTACTGTTCACTGACTGATTGTTTCCACTAACCAGTTGTACCCTCATAACTCTTTCTTGTCATAACCATATATTTCAACAGTAAAGCATAAAAGCTCATTTCCAATTAGTTACTAGTTTCCAACTTCCAAACTGCTTCCAAAGACGCCTCCAAACCAATCCTCTTGGGGGTGGAGCAAGAGTGCAGCATTAGTTCAGCAGGAATACAGCAAAAAGTGTGACTGCGACAATGGCTGCATCAGTTAATGTCAAAGTGAACAAACCATTTTCCATCCAATACGTTACTATGTAAACAAAGCACCTGAATCAACAGGAGGTGTCATGTTGCCATTATGGATAGGGCTTTCAACGTGTACTATTTATTTTCAAACAGGCAGATAACATTTGGTTCAATGATTGTTAAATTGTTGCGCTGACTGTTTGCTCATCCACATTCATTTTAGCAACAAGAGCTTGGTTTAGTATTAAGGCAATGTAACAAATAAGGCATAGGTAATAATGTGTGACACAATAGAGAGAGATTTCTCTTGTGGTATTGTAACAGAGGCGGCAGCAGGTGCACACCTCTCTGCTTCGATTGTGCATTTCAAAGATAGCTATATAAATTAATTCATTTCATTGTTGTAAAAGTGCAGAAAATGGAAGTGGATGGAAGTGGCGGGGAGTGAGGGAGGTAAAGGGAGAGAGATAGGGAATGTGAGAGAGCAGAAGAGTCTCTCTATTCTCTAGTCTTTCTCTCAGAGTGTTTTGCGTAGTTGAATGTCTCCCTCAGTTTTTCTCTGTATGGACACAGCATGGTCTTCTCTGACCTGCTCTATTAAAATGTAAAGGTCTGCATATGCATATCAAAGACTGATAACCTCCCTGGGCAAGCGTGTGTGTGTGTGTGTGTGTGTGTGTGTGTGTCTGTGTTTGAGCATGTATGATTGAGCATGTTTGGCATTTCCACTGATATCAGACTGTTCCAGTAGAGAACGTTGCATTGCTCTGGGAGAGAATAGAGCTGCAGTACATCTATCTCATGTTTTCTGTGTGTGTGTGTGTGTGTGTGTGTGTGTGTGTGTGTGTGTGTGAATTCATGCCTACCTGTGGGGTGTATATGTGTGCATTATGTGCACATATTTGTGTTTGTGCCCACATGGCTGCATGTTTGTGTTCATGTGAGTGTATATGTGTGTGTGTGTGTGTGTGTGTGTGTGTGTGTGTATGTACGCATGTGTGCTCATGCATGTGCGCACCTGATTACCTTTTTTGCAATTCATGAGGTGGGTCAACGTGAGTCAGGATCAAAACAAGAGGATAATATCTTCACATGCAGACATCAAGCCGAATGCTAAACCTCTTAATGACTTGATATGAATATCAAATCAATGTGCCTCAGCCTTTTTTTTTTTTTTTTTACTTCAATTGATCTACTTTGAGCCCCCCCCCCCAACCTGTCTCCTCAGCTGGCACCCGATTAGCTGCTGTCTCCTCAGCTGGCACCCGATTAGCTGCTGTTACGGTGGGGACTATGGATCCATCTCCATCTGTGCCTTCATTTATTAGTCCCACATGTTGTCTTGCAAACTATTGGCGAGTTTAATAGAGTTTAACAAAACTCGGTTGAACGCAATTCACCTCTTACATTAGTTTTTGCATTCTAGACATTTAAATGACGCTCGTATTCAGATGGACTTATTAGTGAGCAGGTAGGGGTTCAGTGTCTTGCTCAGGTACACTTTGACGGGACACCAGGGGCAGTTGGAGAGATCGAACCTTCACCACCCACTGATTTGCCTAAGAAATGAAGGAAGGCACTATAGGAACAAACGTGAACCTTGCAACAAGTGATTTTTGATACATAAAATTGTTTCTTATGAAGACCTATACGCACCGTCCATAAGGCCTTCATTTGTGGGAAACATGATTTCCCCCCACAGCAATTCCACACTAACCATTTTATCCTTTTCCCTCACTTTAGTGCTGTGTTCTTGTCCCTTGCACACTTACTCTCCTCTCAGTCCTCCTAATGTAAGCCCCTCTGGATAAAAGTATCAGCTGAACGCCTACAATGTAAATGTAAGTGTACGAGGCACTTGATGAATATAATCAGATGCAAAAATGGAGAATACAATTTAAATTTTACAGCTGGCAAAATTGCTCAAGTTCAAAAGGTCAGCACTGTCTATTCCTGGCTCTGTTGCTTTTCTTTCTCAGGGCTAACCGACTGTGACATGTTGCAGATAGCACAAATTCAAGAGATTAGGTAAAGTTGCAATCTATCAAAAGTGAAAACCCTCTATTACTGTCTGTTTTTTTTCTTTTTCTTTCTGGCATCCTTCTGTCTCTCCAGATCTCAGTGCTGAGGACTAATTCTGTTTCAGAGGCCAAAAAGTGTGCACTGATAAATCATGGAGTTATGCAAGCACGCACACACACACACACACACACTCTTCCTAGCTTTTCTTACTAATGCGGTGGACCACATCAGATTCTATAATCAGCTGTGCCAGCTACCTCCAGACAGCAATATTCTGGGGTCAGTCTGACTAAGGCATGCTCAGAAATGGATTATTAGTCTGTAAGAGTGCATGTACTGTGTGTGTGTGTGTGTGTGTGTGTGTGTGTGTGTGTGCACTTTACATCAGGAAGTCCTCCACAGCATTTGTTGGCATTGGCCACCTACTTCATTTTTGCCCGAACAAAAAAAGAAAGGCCTCATTATTTTGTTGAAGTCCCTTTGTTTTGTTGAGGTGATTCTCTGGATGTCCTTGATAGTAATCAGTTGGCAGAGGTTTAGAAATCAACCACTCAGTGTTCGGCTCAGTTCAGCCTTGGCTAGTCACTGTGTGCTGATGAGACGCTGACTCATTATGTTAGGTTGTATCTACCAGCATGCCGGAAGGACAGCTCTAATGAAGCAGGCAAATCATTTGAATGAGTTGGTTTAAGTGCTAAGATGTAACCTCAGGAAATGACACACACACACACACACACACACACACACAGAAAGGGCATTTAAGGAAATCTATGAATTTCAGATTACTTGTTGGATAGTCGTTGTTTGCCAGTGTTTATGATCGACAACACAACAAACAGTGGGGTCTTGGTGAGTTACTATGGGTGGGAACCGCTGAACAACAGTCACTGATTGGCTACAGATATCCTCTGCTTGTTTTCTCAAGTCTAAATCTGACTCATTAATGAGCCAGTGGGCTCTGAGGGCCAATGAGATGACTCCGAGGTACCACTCAACTGCACCCAGACAAAGAAATGCAAAACATATATCAGACTGAGAGAGAGTGAGAGAGAGAGAGAGAGAGAGAGAGAGAGAGAGAGAGAGAGAGAGAGAGAGAGAGAGAGCGAGCAGACCACTGGTGCATAAATCCAGGTGCATGATTTACCGGTGCATGCTCGGCGGCTTCTGAAACTGAATTAGTCCTTACCACAGAGACATGGAGACTTCACCATCCATTTACCTGACAAAGCCACAGTCTAGCAGCCCTGCCCTCTGGAGAACACACACACACTCACACACATATACGCACGCCTGCACGTGCACAAACACCCATTTCAGCGTCATTAGGCTCAGTTTATATACAGGCTGCAGCACAGGGAGTGCAGCAAATCATGCCAGAGCCCTGTTGATAAAAGTAGAGATGTGCTACGTCCCCAAAGTGTTACCTCATCATACCTCCTGCCTCCGGTTTAGAAACACTCCAACACCTGAGCTCTGATATATTACCTGCTAAAATACCAGCCCATATCTTGTAGTTTACAGTACAAATGCAGTCACTCTTGAGTAAGATAACACTGTATAATGGCAATGTGACACTTTTTATCCCTGTAGGGAAATTCTCTTTTCACTTGTCCTCCTGTTGAAAGACTTTCTCTCTAACCCTCTCTCTAGCCTAGTTGTTCCATACCCAAAGAGGAACTGTTTGGAAAATCCTGTAGTATTATGTAGGATTCTTGCACGGTGACCCTCTGTAGCCCAAAGGATAGAGCATGGCACTATCAATTCCAGGGGATAGGGATTTGATTCCTACTGTGGCCACCCATGAAAGAAATATATCCACTCTTGGTACTGCAGGACACCGGGATATAAAAGTGTTTACCAAACACAGCTACTGCAGAACGTCTGCAATAGCTACTACTGTATGATATCAGGTAGATTAGTAGTTCTGTCAGAGTTATGGATAAGCAACTATAATTCACTCGCACCATGCCTTACGCCCTGGTTTCTTCAAGTGTGGGCCAAAATGGGCCACAGGCCTACTCACAAGATGACAACAGAGGTAATGTGTTTCCTAGAGCACCGGCTTAAAAAGTATCTGGGCCCTATGCCATTTCCATTACGACCAAGCCACTTTTTCTCTATGATGTCAATCCAAAAGCTTTTGTTTTTTATATCCAGATTTTACTTCTACTGTGTTTTTTTCACAGTGAGGTAACTGTTGCTAAATGCAAGTACAACATGTGCCCAGATATCATGGAGAACATCTGCAGGATGCACTGTTGACTGGTAATCAAAAGAGGAAAAATTCACAGGTGTGTTCTATAGTGCTGCTTAGGGCCTCCTTGCTTTTTCGGGACTGGATATCACATGTTTTATTTTTACCATGCATTATTTCTCCTGTCTGGCATGACAGTTTTGGTCTGGGCGGGTATCTCACCCCTGACCCCGACCCCTACAGCACACTCCAAGACACAAACACACACAAACACATACACATACACACACATGCACAGCTTGCCTGCCATCAAACCCTGAGCTGTCTACTCTGCTAAAAAAAAAAACAGAGGTAAATGAGACTCGACGAAAGAGGCCATTTTAAGGCCACTTCACAATAATACTTTGTGGAAGAGAAACGGGTTGTTTGCAGGCAATTTCGGGTGGCGAGAACTCATGCCACGTTTGAGAATAGCTGTAAGAGCAAAAATATGTAGAGGGTTATTTTTCATTGGGCCAGCATGTAACCGTTATTAATGTGTCCCTGTTTGATCATGTATCAACTAAAGATTTGCTGCCCCGGCTATGCTAGTATATTGGATACATACATTATCTTCAACTGAGCCAGAGTACTTCGGGCTTCAAGCTTCTCGTTCACATGAATAACGAAATGAATAATGAAATAAGTGCGATGTCAACCTGCCGACAATGTAGGAGAGGGCCCCCTGGCATTATCTGAATAGTTATGGTAACTAGTGTGTGGGAGAGAAATGTGAGCACAAATGTTTGTTAAGTTAATTGAGTTTTAATGTGCAATCAGAGAGACATTTTTGTTTCCCTTGGTTTCACAGAATCCACTACACACCATTTAGTTTTTAATGTTCCTGCTGAGACATGCATTAAAGTTCAGGAAGGATGAGCTGTAACTGCTGAATGCAACTCTGAGACTTTAACTGACAAATTATATCTAGATTATATATAGCATTATGCATGCAGTTTGATTAAAATTGTTACCTGATATTCATTACGCAATATTTCAAAAACGCACATAGTTACACTCTCTCAACAGTCACTATGTTATGAGCAAGGGCCTTCAAATTGCTCATAACTTAAATCATTTTATTTAAATTTCTTTGCCAGACATCTTGAAAGAGTAGGTGTGCAATTTTCATTTTGTTAAGTAACGCTCCTCTTGTACAGCGCCTTGCCATCTACTGTACGTGATAGATAAATAAAAACTAAAAAAGTCATTATATACTCAGAAATCCATGCAGTAGTTGTTCAACAATAGCCCGTCATCTTCTATCATAACCCTTACCGACAGTATTCCTCTCTGTCTGTTGTATAATCGATTAATTCTGGCATGAAAGTATTGACGGCCTCATAGGCATAGTCCTCTGTTTTGGCAGTTAGGGACTTAAGTTATCGCAGTACTTCATCACTGTCAGTGCGACTCATCAGTAGTACATTAGCGAGGCATTAAAAAGATTATTTTTCACAAAACCAATACCGCAGTCACCGGGCCTGTATCTATTATCCTCCCCAATGAATCACACAAACAGTTGCACCTAACATCAGGGCATCGACAGCCTCGTGTTGACTGAATGTTGCCCCCTCCGCCTGGCAGTGAAAGAGTTAAATCATCAGGGTGAGGTAACGACAGAGGGTGATTGGTGCCAAAAGGTTCCTGATTAGAACCTTCGTGCATAAACGTGCGGGACAGGCAGTCTTCTCCCTGGAGATCGCTGTGAATCTCATCCAGTGGTGAATGGGATTGAGCTGAATGTGATTGAATGGGCTAAAACAGGGTCTGATAGCAGGTGAGTGTGTGAGTGTGTGAGTGTGTGAGTGTGTGAGTGTGTGTGTGTTTGTGTGTGTGTGAGAGAGTGGTGATCATGTCATAGCTATCAGTGGTATTGATCGGAGGGACGGGGGATGGTGGGGCGCTTAGGCCGACTTAATGTTTCACACACACACACACACACACACAGACACATACACGCACACATACACACACAAACACACACACACACACACACACACACACAGTTATAGACACACATATACACAGACAGCTGTATAACATTTTGCAGTAGAACATCTAAACAATCAGCCAGCAGTTGTGTGTGTGTGTGTGTGTGTGTGTGTGTCTGTGTGTGGATGCACATTCACACATATGTGTGTATTTGTGCATTTCCCTTGCCTCTTCCAGTTAACGACAGACTCCAGCAGCTTTTAAGTTTTGCCTAAATAATAACAAACTTTCTTAACAAGGTTACAAGGTGCTTTACAAAAAAATAATTAGAAAAACAAAAAAACAAAAAAAACCTCATTCCTGTCATTTTCCTAGCAGCTAAAACGACCTAATGGAGAGATCAGTGTCACCATCCTAGCTGTGCAGTATTTCTGAGTTAGATATTTAGACAACAGAGAGAGACAAATGGCCCCGGTCTTGCTTGTTACTGCACTGGGGGTTATTGATGGGATATGCTCAGCTTAAAATTATTGGCTCTATATTTGTTTACATAAGCAATATTTTAAATTACACTGGCGATAAATTAAAAAGCAATATATATGTCATACATCCAGGCGAAAAAGAAAAAAAAAAGTTGGCTATAGTTACAAAAGCACCCAAGAGATGAATGTGTTTTGGAAATATTTGCAGAAATATTAGAGGCAATGAATCAGGGGTAATGGCAGAAGCAAAACACTCCTGAATAAATAATAATCGGCGAACAATTATGATGCAGCGCACAAAAACAACAGCTTAATTTACTTTCAACTGTAAAAGATCCATATTTGTCACCGCGACTAACAGCCCTATAAGAGAGAATGATGATGAAGCTATCTGCTGCTGATAATGGGGTTTAATATTCAAACGCACAGATACAAAAAACACACTGTAACACACACACACACATACCTCTCACCCCCCTCTCCTCTCCCCTGTGGGTTTTAGATTTCTGCTGACTAACATGGTATATAAATGTTATTCATGTAATTTTAGAGTCATGGCTATTCTGCTGCTCCTCTCCCCACTGAAAGCCCATTTGTTTTCACCTGTAGCCCTCTGCCATACAGCAACAGTGAAAGGTGTGGGCCATTAAGCCATTAGCTAATGACCGGGCATTGTCAGATGTCCCACTCAAGTGCTTGCTAACAGCGTGGTGAAGGAGGCCACCGCTGGTTTGTAATAGGAGGCGTATGCGATACAGGTAGCTGTAGCTGCAGAGAGGTCACTTTCATACAAAGTCAAAGAATAGACTGCTGAAATTCCTCATTACCGCATTTGGTTTTTACATTGTATTTTCTAACTAGGAGTCTATGATGAAGCCATGAGTGGTTGAATAAGGTCTGTGGCTGAAATGCTCTATAGAAAAACTGAGGAGCTTATTAGATGCATATTTATATGCACCGGACTGACACTGAGAGTTTTCCTCCTACACAAGGTGCTCTGCTCTGGGGTCTGAGGGTGAAAAGCAAGACTTCACGTGTTAAATAAAAATGCATATAAACATATTTTGTATTAGCAGTGCGGTTTCCCCTCCTACCACAATAAAGGTTCCTTTCTGACCATTCGTTTTTAGCACACACACACCCTCTTGAATCATTTATTAATGTCTACACTAGTATAAGAATAAACAGGGGAAATAAAAAATACTTACGCAATCAGAACATTTCTGGGATCCATGCATAGTAATAGCATCGCCTTTGGATATGGTGACTGCAAAATATCAGCCAAAACAAAAACAAGCCAACTGCTTAGCTCAGTTGTTGATGGTCTTACTGTTTGTAGTCCTCTAATTGCCAGCCGGTGGCCATGGTTTACACACACTCTCAAACACAGACATACACCAACGCACAAAAACACACACTTGTTGTCCACTCACCCATATGTTGCCGTCCTGGTGATAGGGTTTCCAGTTCCTCCCTGTGTCGCTGTAGAGGAGACGGTACCGCGTTGTCCAATCAGAGCTGCTGTAGCGGCCCTGCGTTGCTATGGCGCTCACCTGCTTCCTGGAACCCAGGTCCACCTGTAGCCACTGGTAATGGTCACTGTCCAGAGGAGACCAGCCACCAGCACCTAGAGAGTCACAGAGTACAGAGAGTTTTACAAAGAGTGGGAGTTTTGTTTTGAAGGGAAGAAGAATGATAAGAGCCAATAACAGTGCTTGATAAACGCATATATGCATTCTGGCAAGGTAAACTAACATGAAGGTGAAACTATGCAGTTAGAATAGTGGAACTGGAATAAAGTTGTGTATTACTTGCAAATGGTTCCTGTTTTGTGCCATAAAGTAATCTCTCTCTGTGCTGTAAAGCAATCCAGTAGAATACAGACAAAATCCAGCCTGGTGGTTGCAGTATAGAGACCATAGAGGTGGTCAAATGTCTTGTTTGTTTATGGTAATTACACTAATGCCTCAAAATTAATGTGGTCATGATTTACTGATTTTAAAATGAGTTGGACTCTGTGTACAATTTGGACAGAGTCAGTTCAGTATCAAATTCAATCAACTCTCGAGATTTTCTTCAAAATTCACATACTGGAAATCGTTTGTCATAAAATGATTTTTATATCCATTCTATAAAGTCATTATTAAGTATCAGGGCTTGATTATTTTTTATGTGAACTGCAGTTTCAATTGATAATGTGAATTGAGTGAAATGAAAGAGAATAGACCCCGACCCTGGTACACATGTTTCTTCTACCTTCCATCAGTGTTTCCTGTACAATTGTTTTTAGATGTGGGTGGAGGTCATTTTTGAGCCCTTTCTAGGCTCAGTTCCTGCTTGGCGTACCTGATAAAGTGGCAAGGGTGTACAAATAGTAGAAAGTCTGTTTTTCTTTCAGTGTCTTATTATTAGCAATAGTTGTCTGATGTGCATTGTTGCTGCTGTTCAGGGGAAACCAGCCCAGACTCCTAGACGGGCAGAGAAGCAGCGTGGTACCGTAATAATGACATTTCACAAAAAGATGGTCTAGTTACACGGTTATGGTCTATCCTATTATTAATGGTCAGTGTCCAGCATGGAGCATCCCAGACATTTGCTCCTAGACAGCCATTGGAACAGCGTGGTAGAAGTAATGCTTGATTACGAGCTTTGCATACGGGGCTAGAGCCTGCTTACTATAGAGATGTTTCAAAAGAGCAACAAGCACACTCTGCTTCAGTAGCCGTAGTCGTATAATTACTCACTGTCCAGCAGGGTCAGGACCTCAGCTCCCACAGGAATAGCATTAGTATGTATGACATTTCAGTATGTAATGACATTTTAATATTGGTATGTAAGACATGATATGACATTTTATAAATGCTGGAAAGACTGTCACCTACCAACTGATAACTATGTTTACTTTCTCAGGGAGACCAACTGCATATAGCTGACCAAGGAGGAAACTGCGATAGAAATATGAGTACGACATCGTATGAAGCTTTTGTTATTCATGATGTCTATTTGTCACAAAGTACCACAAACTGCTTACACAGAGATAAAAACAGGATCAGGACTTTCCCTGCATATGTAAATAACTCATAATGCAAACACTGTCAAGCACACTTTGTAGCAACAGTGACATATGGTTATCTCCTATTTCCAAAAAAAGTGATATTTCACTCTAGTAGAAAATTTTCATTCATTTTCATTTTTTAGTGAGCACATCTGTTGGAATTCTGTGTCTTTTTAGCAGCTCTCAATACTGACAATGCAAACAGGTAAAATGACTTATTTAAAAGTTGGACCTTGGACACAGTGAAATTATTTTACCTGGGTCTGTATAGCTTAAAAGGTTGTCAAATATTTTCAAAGCTACAGCATGATAACTAGCAGTCCGCACAGCGGCTGAGTTCATGAACATGCTTTGGACAAAACGACAGTCTCTGAAAGTGTCAAAGCTGAGAGCTTCAACATTGTTCTCCCATGGCCAGAGCTTTGGCGGTTGGAATAGATGGCTGTGTTTGTTTCGTAATCCTCGCAGAGCCAGTCGGTGTCCTTGCACCGGCCTATTTGTGACTGAAACAGCATGCCTCTATCTTCATTCCCAGAGAAACGCCCATATATCCTCAAGCAGTTGCACCCCTTCACACCTCCAGGTGTCTACCTGAGGCGGGGCCAGACTCTCCTGGACCTGGCAAAGCCCCTCAGGTTAAATGAGCCCCGGGTTAAATGGTGCAGAAACACAAGAGCGAGAAAAATGCTGGCCAGGATCCCAGTGCTCTGATTTCATCTGCCAGTGTCAAAATAAGAGTCAGAAACAGAAGGATGATACTAATACATAGGCCGCTCTGAGGGCAGTCAAGGCAGATTGAGAAAAACATACACAGGAGCATATAAAACAGATGTATAGACAAACACACACGTGTGCATTCATACACAGACATTGCAGGAAACGTCAAGCACAGAAGATGTATCTGCAGGAAAGAGCCGAGGCTGTGACTGAATGCTGACTGTGAGATGATTATAGGGAAGAGTGGGTTGTGGATGGACTGTGAACCGGCCATGTCACAGCCGTCTGCTTTGATTCTCTCTGATAGATTTTTTCTAAGGGACATGGACACAGATAAGAGAGCGACGGGCTGAAAGCGCCAGTGAAGGAGAGTGACTGATAGATTTGAAAACGACAGGGAGAGAGAGAAAGCAGGAAAAAAAATAAGTGTGAGACAAAGTGAGAAAAAGGGAGTTGAGAGACAAAAACAGAGGGACTAAGACCAGGGAGAGAGGGAGCGAGGGAGAGAGGAAGAGCATAAAATGTGGGGGAGAAGGCATGAGAATGCGAGAGTGAGAGATAGCCAGGTGATAAAATAGGGGGTGGGTGGGTTGCGATGTATTCCCCCCCACAACAATCCCATATCTTATCCAATTACAGAGCCATTACACTCCAGCCCCGGCCCTGACAGATAACCAGGCCCATATCAGTGGAAACGTCAATACCTCAAAAACCCGCTGCAGCAAAGCCATCCCCCCGGGGGGATAAAACGCTATCGGGAGGGGTGGGGGGGTGGATGGGTGGATGGGTTGGGGGGTGGGGTGGCGGGCATAGGGGTGGGGTGGGCAGCTTGACAGCGATAAGTAAACAGACAGCGGAAAATAAAGATTAAGAAAGCAAGCCAAGCAGACAATGGCCGAGGCAGCGTGACGCTTTGAACGAGATCAGAGGATGGAGTGTCGGAAAGAATGACGACAAGGTGTGTGTGTGTGTGTGTGTGTGTGGTGGTGGTGGTGGTGGTGGTGGGGGGATTTGAGATTGGAGGGGAAGGGGAGGAAAAAGGGAAACGAGAAAGAGTAAGAGAGATGGATGAGGAAGGGAGATGAGGGAGTGATGAGAGTGGATTTTATGGCTTGGGTATCGGGGAGGCCAGAGATGAGATACCATGCGGACGGGATGAAAAAAAAAAAAAAAAAAGACGTACGGAGAGCAATGCAGTTATGGTAAAGAAGGTGACAGATGAGGCTGGAAGTGAGGAGGGGAGAAGAAATGGAGCAGAGGGAAAAGGAGGAGAAACCTGTGAGAAAGAGAGATAAACTGAAGCCGTTCAACACTGGGGGCCGATATCGACTGAGAGCAGACTGCGGGAAGGTTCAAATGAAATATATATGGAACAGAGAGAAAAGATTGGAAAAGTTAAGGGTAGAGTTCAGGACTGTCGAGGGGAGAGAGACAGGATGAGAGGGAGAGAGAGAAAGGGAGCCAGCTAAAGAGAGAAAGAGGGAGAATATACTGTATGTATGTACTGTATAGAGGCAACAATGCACATACCATTGGATTTCAGTGTCAGTTCGTCTCATAGCTGCTTACACTCCAACTGAGCAGAGAAAGACTCAGGTGTAGGGATGGGACAATATATTGAAATTCAATATATCGCAATAAAAAATGTGACAATACGTGTCAAGGGGCAGAAAAATAAATCGTGATATTAGCTGCATTTTATTCTGTAATCACCCATCACAATTTCACAACCTCTCCATCCAAATTATATTATTTGTACTTTAGAGAGGCATTTTTAAATTGTTGTTTACATACTAGCAAGCCAGTACCACTAGAAAGATTTGTGGCTCAGAAATAAACATAATTCTTCAGAGTCAGTCTTTTATTTATTACATTGTATCATGGTTGTATCGAATCCTGAACCCCATATAGCGTATTGGGGTGTACCCTCGACCACACTACTGATGTACGTCATATATTGACATGACATGACAAATTTCTAATGTCACATCCAATGATGGTAATGGATTTTGACACAGTTCGATGCCAAAGAACGGACATGAAATTGGCTTTTTTTTTAACATTTCTACATCTGGGGAAAGTCCACTGAGCCTGCCTGCTCTTTCTCATCCAACACCCTGCTTCACTCCTGCGCTCATTCACGCCTGGCAGCTGCCAAAGTGCAACCACAGTCCTCTGCTGTTGCCCACTGAGAAGCACCAGTTAGGGGGTTCGGTGCTTTGCTCAACGGCACTTAGACGGCAGGTGTTGAGGGAAGGGGAAGTGTTTCTCTTTCATTTTCCACGGCCAGATGTTCCCAGGCGGTCCGGGGAAATCGAATCGCCAATCTCCAAAACAGGCTCCTCTAACCCCCCTCCCCCTGTTTTTCATTGTGGTAGTGACCGGAAAATGTGTTCATCTCTGCCTGGTAAAGGGGTGAATGAAAGGACAGGGCGACGGGGGGGGGGGGGGGGGGGGGGGGAGACGCAAAGGGGGCGAAAGAGAAGGCGGGTGAGGGTTAGCAGGTTACCAGACAGAACAGATGGGAGAGAGAGAGAGTGAGAGAGAAAGAAAGAGAGCAAGTGATTGAAAAGTCCGGAGAGACGGACCGGCTCGATAGATCGTGAAAGGGAAGTGGCGCCGGGCAAAGTCTCCGGAAAGACGGAATGAAAAAGCGATGAGCGAAGAGAGCCGCGGCGTGAGGAGGTAGGCGTCAGAGGTCAGGTGGATGAACGAGGGACAAGAATAAAGGCGGGGGAGAGAAAAAAAAGGCAGGTCCACAGAGGTGAGATGGGAAAACGCTGTCACAGATTGGAGAAGAGAGGCGAGCGGGAGACGGGGGAAACGAAAGAACAGATGAGAGGTGAGAGGGGAGGTGGGCGAGCTTGACAGAGGTTAGGAGGGGGGGAAAAAAGAGTGATACGTAAAAAAAAAAAAAGAACAGAGGGGCGGCGAGAGGTGAGAGCCGGAGGGAGAAAGGAGAGGAGCGAGAAGAGGAAAGGTTGACAGAATAAAGTGGAGACGGAGGAGGGGGAAACGGGAGGCGAGGGGCAGGACGAGAGCGAGGAGCGATGGCGGAAAAAAAAACGAGGGGGGGGGGGGGGGGAGGGAGGAGGGGAGGAGCGTCGGGGGACGGTCGCCGCGCTCTCGCCTGTCACGCACACAGATGTTCGGGGAGGAGAGGAGGAGCGGGAGGAGGACGGGGGAGGGAACAGCGGAGCAGAGAAGGTCAGAGAAACCACCTTTGAGCAGGAGAAGTGGAAAAGAAAAGGAGAACGGCTGCCAGAGAAAAAGGGATCAGGGGAGATGGGACAAAGAACAGAGAATAAGTACAAATGAAGAGGATGGCAGAGAGAAATAAGAAATAAAAGCAAAAGAGGCTAAAATCAGGGATGCACTGGTACCTACGTTTTTTTTTCTTAGTCTTAAACTTCCAGTATGGCTGATACCAAATTCTAATCTCTTCCATTTCTTTCACTGGATAATGTAGACTTAGAGCAATAATTTGTGATAGTTGGACAGGAAAAATGGTTAGTTTATTTGCACAGTGATAGAGCATAGAAATGAAGTGATAAAACACAATGATAAAAACACAAAAAGGAGGGGGAAATTGATTGATATATATAATCCATTTTTCTGCACCAGTCAGATCTAACGTCCTTTAATGCATGAAAAAGGCAGGACATTCAGTTGCTCTGCTTTGATTTCCATTTGCTACACACAGGTCTTCGTGTCAGATTTTTTTTTCGCACTAGGGAAATTCTCTGATGCCGACAATCTATGTTAGCTAAGTATCAGCCCAATATCCAGTGCTAGTGCTGGCTTCCCAAGATAAATCCAATCACCTCTATCCTGCATATATCCATATGATACACAACCAGCTTTTGTGGTGACACCAATGTTGGTATTTTAAATTGTGCAGAAGCGTTGAAGTCACAGTAATCTGAAAGCGACAATAGCATGGTGAAATGTTCCCTGTGTAGTGCCCTTCACAGGTCTGTACTGGCCAATTGAAATTCACCCAGGGAGGCTTCTTCTGAGATAAAAGGAGCCAACGGAGGCCGGAAAAGAACATGGCTGGAGTACAGACCTTCTCCTGGCTTGCAAAACAAGGTCTGTGCTATCTGTGATGACACAGATAACCCAGGAGTAGCGGCACGGAGAGCCGGGGAGTGTGTTCCAGCACAATCCTACTGATATCGGTACTGATTATGACCACAAACACACACACGCATTCACACACACAAACACACATAAGAATAGACGTACACACACTCACACGCACGCACACTCACACACGGAGGTGAAACTAAGGTGAAGATAACCTTTGCGGAAAATTTTTATAGCACCTCCAAATATGCAGTGCAACAGCACATTATCTAGATTTGAGGGTGGATATCAATTGTAGAAAATCTATCATGACCGTGGGACCTTGCCAAACAGGAAAATCAAACAGCTTTTATCAATTGTTCACAAGTTTCCCAGAGAGACACGGTATATGCAGGCCGCAAACAATGTGGCTGTACAACGCTAGTTATTGCCCATTTTTCACGGAAACCAATAACACTGTACATAAAGCCCCGATACAAAGTCATCTCGGGAATGTCGAGGGCATAGATAGATGTACCAACAGCAGTGCTGACTAAGGGAAGGCAGGCGAACATAATGGAGAGGAAATCAAACCAGGAAGTGCCCACCAGGGAACCGTTTTCCAAAAATGGCTGCCTTTTGAAACTGTCAACTAATGCAATCTGGGGGGATATTTTTCTTGTATCGCATCTAACACATCTCAATTCACGGCGTCCAGGAAACCCTCGGCTATGTGTCATTAGACCGGACCACAAGCGAAGATATGAAAGCTCCCTTCGGCTGCTTTGAACTGGAATCAAACGGCGTTCCACTGCCTCAGCAAGTTTCACCACAGTCTTTTCTCTCTCCTGTTCGTCTCTTGTTAGGCTGTCAAGTTGACTCCCTCCCCCCTTGTTTCTTTTGAGATACGGATGATCAGAGCTCACCTAACCAGAAAAGTCACGGGGCTGCCTGTACTTCCTGGGGATGAAAACACGTACGTATAATGCATGCATGCTCAAATACACACACACACACACACACACACACACACGCACGCATACATTTGCACCCAAACTCACTGCCACACACGGAAATGCTGAAACGCCGCTGGAACTGACGATAAGATATGCCAGCGTGTGTGATTGTGCGTGTGTAAATGTGCGTACACGTGTGAATGAACATGAATGTGCGTATGAAGATGATGAAGGTGGTTTTAACTTTTAAAGCCCGGCAGGAAAATGGAAAAGAAGTGGTTTAATTCATCTGCCTGACTGGGTAAATGGCTGTCACCGCACTGATGGTAGAAAATGAGACTGAGTCAGAGGAAAGGCAAAGAGAGAACAGGGGAGAGAGAGAGAGAGAGAGAGAGAAAGAACAAGTATGAAAGACAGAGAAAGAGGGATTGAACAAGTGAATGTGTGTGTGTGAGATAGCGAGAGAGAGAGAGAGAGAGAGAGAGAGAGAGACGGAGAGAGATTCGGAAGCACGCCGAAATAAGGAGACATTTTCAAGTAAAAGACAAGAGTTATGAGAGTGAGTAACAGAGACACAGCGTGTTTTTGGACGACTGACGAGCAGCCGGTGACAGGCATGACACACTAACAGAAGTGACAGTGGCAAAGCAAAGCATCAAACAAGGGAACATCTCTCCTCTGTCTTACTGTCAGCGTGGGAGAGTGTGTGTGGGTGCGCGCGTGCACGAATCAGAATTTGTGTCTGAGCGTGCGGGTTTGAATGCTTTTATGCCTCTGTGTGTGCGTGTGTGTGTGTGTGTGTGTGTGTGTGTGTGTGTGTGTTCCAGCACCCACAAGTAGTTGTGAGAGTGTGTTTATCAAAGTTGCCGCTTCTAGCTGTTTACTGTTCCCTTCTTAAAAACTCTTTTCATACCGAAACCACATTAACGCAAGTATAAAATCTTAATTAATTAAGATGCTGGGCTGCCGGAAGAGGGGAGCAGAGTAGAAAAGCAGCTGGTTAGCCCTCTGCTAGTACTTCATCTTTCTGTCATGGAGCAAAGGGAGCGGATGGAGACAGAGTAATTTAATTAGGAGCGGCCTGCTATTATCGATGGATGACTGCAACGGCTAGACACATCAAACAACAGCGAGTCAAAAGCAATGGATGAAAAGGGATGGGGGGGTTTTGCAATGAGTCTACAGTTGTGTTGCACTTGTGACGCCCTTCTGTAATAGAGAAGGACACAGTGTAACTTCTCCAAACTTTGGAATAACTTGGAAAAAGCATGTATCAGGGCGAGAATGTGAGAGAAGAAAAAAAATAGATAATGAGGTCTGGGAAGAAAGACAGGGGACAGGCTGAGAAAATGGGGTGTGGGATTGAGAATGTTACTGTAGAAAATAGAAAGGGTATAGAGGGAAAATGAGATGGAGAAGGGAGAAAGGTGGAGACAGATGTGATGGGGGCAGGGAGAGAGAGAGAGAGAGATAGAAGGATAGAGAAGACAGCAGAGGAGAGAGAGACAGAGTGGAAGAGGGATAGAGAGAGAGAGGAGAAAAATAAAATGGAATAGAAGGATCAGTGGCCACGTGTTCGTGATTAGCGGCCCAATCTCATGCTTGGCCACGTTTTTAGTGAGCAGACACACCAGACACGCATGTGCAGAAATGTTTGCGCACATGCCTACATACATGTATTCTCACATACATACTCACACACACACACACACACACGCAATCTTTTCATCCATGTCCTCCGTCACCCATCATCTCTCCCTTTCTTCACACATCAGGCACCCATCTGCTGCATGTGTGCTTGGCTCTGTATCCATAAGACCATTGCTCATACACCTTTTGACAGCTTTTCTCTGAATGAAGGCTATGTCAAAATAACTGATTACCTATTGCAGCTTACACGGTGGCAGAGAAAATACGATGCGCCAAAATGGAAATTGGATTGATTCTTTTTTTGCGATTTCACAGGGCATGGGCTTGAAATCCGCCTTGGCTTGAGATCCCTCTCTAAAGTTTGAAGCCTGATTTCAGCACCCGCACAATTTTGACTTGCATTGTCGACTATATGCAAAACATCGTCACAACCTTACCACAAAGTACAGCCTCTTTTAACCTCCCCTCATCTCTGTCTATCCACCTTATCTCCACCTCAGTGTTCCCTGTGTCACTCTCGCTCTATCTCTCGCTCCTCCGAGAGCTCTGCCACCCCGATGGCTGCTTCTCCCTCTTTCTCTCCTCACCTCTCTTCTTCCCTCCCCACTCTTCTCACTCCACTTCTTCACGTCCCCTCCCCTCTTCTCGTCCTTCACTCTCTCCATGCCTGTCCTATTCAAGCCTGCGTCCACAAGGCATCTCTCTTTCAGCTGGCAGCGCTGAACACAGGCTTGTGGGAGGTGTTGGTCACTGCTAATGCTGTTGCTATGCAACTATTGAAAACCTGTTTGAAGTGCATTGCTCTTTTGCTAAAAGTCAAAATATTTTCACCTTGGAGCTCTGAGTACCTTGGAGCTCTGAGCGCCACAATCGAGATGAGGTCTCACCGCTGTCGGGCCATGCACAAAAGCACTACTCTCGCCATTGAAAGTAACAAAAAGAATGTGAAGAGAACTTCCTGGTGGTCACACAGCCTTCCCTTGGTTTTCTTTAGCCGTCATCCCAAGCCTCTCTCTCTCTCTCTCTCTCTCTCTCTCTACAGCTGGGCCAAAGAGTTTTGGTGGAGAGAGAGAGGGCTGACCTTTCAGTCTGTCTGAAAGCCCTGAGGTGGGCAGTGTCTCACAGATGAACTAACACTAAGGAGTGATGGAGAGCGGGAGGAAAGAGTCATGAAGATCAGTGACCAGGATGGAGGGAGAGAGGAATGGAGAGAGAGAGAGAGGAGTGACCAGGAGGGAAAGAGAGAGTAGGGGGGAAAAGAGAATGAGGAGGGGAAGGAGCAAAGGGAGGAGACAGATGGATGGAGGGAAGGAGACGGTGAGGGAGGAAGGAAGGGAGAAGTAAAAAGAGAGGGAGAGATTGAGAAGGATGGTGGGAATGAGCTATTAGCAGATGGAAAGAGGGAGGGAGAAAGAGAGAACAGGATAGAGAGAGAAGTAGTGTCAGAGTTTTAATCTGCTTTTACAATATATATTCTGTCCTCACAACCCAGAGGCAGAACCTCTGCCTGCTTGATTTATCCTGCTTTACAAATGGAGCACATCTAATGTAATTAATGGATTGCATGAGACAACAACAACTGATAATCAAACTGAAGCGGGCTTAAATAAGATGTTGTGATGTCGTATTATGAATAACGTGTCGCATAGGAGGAACAGCTTGTAAATGATTGTGTTTTCCAAACAAAGACAAAAGGCATTTAGCATTTAGTATTATGATGATGAGTTCGTTGGTAAAGAATGTGTTTGCATTTCAAGAGACAGACAAGGGGCATTTAGCCGGCTTCCCCTTCCAAGTAAACACACAAATAAATTATTGCGCACAGGCCTATGCATGCACGCACACACAAACACACACACACACAAACATAAACACGCATACAAATATACTCCCCTAAAACACACACACACACATAAACACAAACTAATGAAAAATCTCTCTCTCTCTCTCTCTCTCTCACACACACACACACGGATTGAGAACACAGTGTGTGTATGACAGCAGTCAGATGAACAGGCAGGGCAGGGACCAGGGGCCTGGTGACTGGCTGGCATGCAGCAGACGGCTGCCTGCTGGAAAATCGTTATGGCATCATTTACCACACACACACAAACACACAGAGGAATCTATGCATGCCTGCACACAGACATGCATACACACACACACGGACACACACACGCCCACCCACCCACGCTCACACACGCCCACGGTTCTAAAACTCATCTAATAGCTGTCAGCATTCACAACACAAGCTTAATATGAGTGCTGTGTCCCATTGATTTTGTGCCTCCCCTGTTCTATGGCACAGGAAGATCGCAGTGGATTGGCTTATCAGCATAGACTCAAGTCACCAACGGCACATTTGGCTGCCAAGTGCAGCCGCTTGGAGGGACTCCGCCTTACAGTATATGTGTCAGTATGTGAGCTGGTATTCCTTGTGCCTGTGTGTGTTTCTGGGAATGTATGTGTGAGTGTGTGTATCGTGTGTGAGCGCTGTTTCATTACCTATGTGCACGTTTTGGTTTCTGTGAATGAATATGCATGTGTGAGGTGTGAACTTGTGTTTCTTTATGCCTGTTAATGTATAGCCTGTGGTTGTGATCTGTGTATTTCTGTGAATCAGCGTGTGTTTGTAGTGTACCTATGTGTTTCTGAAAATGTACAGTATGTATATATGTGTAGGGTGTGACCTTTATACCAGTGTGTGTGTCTGTGAATGTATTTGTGAGCTTGTGTTTCGTGTCTATATGTGTGTTTGTGAATGTGTGTGTGTATTTTCACTGTTTGCTTCTGTTTAAGAGTTAAATACACAGAGAAAAATCTTCTCCTCTTCGTTCTTTGTTCAAACTAGTCCACCAGCCCATCATACCGTATGGCTTAGTAAGCACATGACCTCCTGAACTTCTATTGATTTTCAGCTAACAAAATCTGTTTGAGAAACTGACGGGGCAGACCGATGCTAACTTGTATTTTGAATCATATCTCCCTTTGCAGCAGAGGAAATGAGAATTGTTGGTGAGAGAGCGTTGATTTCATGACACATTTCTCATCCTTGAGGCAAACTTTCACTTTGGAATGTGCCAAGTAACCGAATCCTCCCTCATTCCAGAAACTTCTCTGCCGTCCTTTCTGTTTTTTTCCCCTCCAATTTTATATTCCTCCCCTATCTTATACTGTATGCTAATGAGGTGATGACCTCATCATCCAAAGCCAGTGTCATTCTCTGGAGGACATGAAGACGCAGAGGACGAGATGAAACTTTACTTGCCGAAATTTGAGCCCCTGTCCGCTCAACAGGATGACAGCCTTTGGGGTATTTTACTCACAAGCTCATGTACCGATAACGTCCCCCTGACATTCGTCTCAGCCCACGTATATCCATGTCAGATCATTTAACAGTAAGTCAGCGTTCTCAATCTCATGGGTTTGGCAATCTGCTGATGAACCCAGTGGAGATCCTGCCTAGGTTGTGACACTGAGAGAGGCTCCATGCAAATGTAGTTTCCATCGGATGAGAGAGATTTGGAGGCGTCTGATAGAAACTGGGTCCCACCGGAGCCATTTTGGGCTCCTAATTACAAGTCAGCCATTGACAGGTACTGAAGGCGGAGGAGAGCAGGAGTTATTTCTTTGACAATGAGCTTATTCACTGCTAAATACAGATACAGTACAGTCTCTATAGCTATATTTGAGCCATTGGGCTTAATTTTGGATTTTCTATATATATATTTTATATATATGTATATAGTAAGTATTAAGTCAGTAGTATTCTGTTACTGAAACAATTTTGGAGCACACTGCAAAAAAAAAAGCCTTCTTAAGAAGTCATTTAGAGAGAGAAAAAAGTGAGAAAATATGCCTCTGGGATCAAATAATTTCATTTTTTTTCAGTGCAAATCAACTTGCAAAGAATTTTCTTGAATCGAGTGACATCATCCGGACACTAATGGAGTAATTTCCTCATTACAAGATACTCTGTTTCAAAGAAATTCTCCAACAGGTGAAACTAGGTAGGAAACAAGTGAAATCACGTGACTCCATTAGCAATGTTTTCACTTATTCAACAGAAACAAGATACTAGATTAAATGAGTTGTTTAGATAGATTTTGGAAATGCATTTCAGGCTGCAGCCTTATGCATTATTCAGCTATTTCAATAAGTATTATTGTGTAATTTTAGTACAACTACACTCCCAGTAAAATTCAGTTTCTGTGCTCCAAGCGTTTCACTTTCCTGCAGAACCTCCGTCCCCAAGGAATTTGAATGAAAGAGGACAAACCAGGGAAGGAATGTACCAGCACTGTATATTTACACTGCGCTGTTATCACTATCATTAAGTTTCTGTCTTTGTTTGTTTGTTCCTTTCTTCTTTTTCTTGTTTGTGTCATCTTTCTCCTTTCTTTCCTTCATTTCGCTCTTTTTTTTCTTTTTCTCTCACTCTCTTTCTTTCTTTCGTGCCTTGGTTCTACAATATGGAAGAAGTGAGCCTGGCTGCATTTTAATGTCAACAGTACCTGTGAGGGGCTGCTGGCACTGTAGGTATTGTTATTGTTGCTTAAGTGTGTGTGTGTGTGTGTGTGTGTGTGTGTGCGTGTGTGTGTGTGTGTGTGTGTGGGGGTTGGTGGGTGTGTGTGAGAGAGTGTTTAAGGTGATTTTAGTTATTTTTTCACTGTTTTGTGGTGTTTCATTAAAGAAAGTTAAAGTCTCTTTCTTTCCATTACTTTTTCATCTTTCCTCTCTCCGTCTTCCCCTCTTTTCCTCCTTTATTCATTTCTCTCTACACAGGACTTGTTGGTGGATGACACCATTAAAGGAGGAGCAGTCCAGTCTTATCTACGCTCAGCAATAGTATTAGTAGTGTGATTAAACAAACCAGATTACCTTGCCTTTATTTGCCAGCTCTGAGCTCTGTTGCCTCAGCTGTAGTGTGACTATATTAGATGGAAAAGTATGAATTATTAATTGTATAAACATGGAGGGGTGTAATTGTCTGGCCCTATCTCTCTGTGCTGTGGACTGATGTGGAAATGAGCTCCAGTCTGAGTCATTGAGATAATGACTGGAGCTGAAGAAGAAGAGAGAGAGAGAGAGAGAGAGAGAGAGAGAGAGAGAGAGAGAGAGAGAGAGAGAGAGAGGAGGAGAAGAAGAAGACAGAGAGAGAGCAGTTATGTGAAGCGTGGGTCTGTTATAAGGTGAGCTCTGCACTTTTGTCTCTAAGTGTGTTATATGTACATAAGTGTTCATGCATTGGATGTTTGCTCATTTGTGTGTGTGTGTACTTGTGTGTGTGTACAGTATAGTATGTGCTCGCATTAGGGGGCGATCACACCGAGAAGCATCGCTAGAAACGCGTCGACACCAAAACCATTGTTTTCCTACGGTACGGCGTGCATGGTGCGCGTCCTTCTATTGCGACGCACGACGCGTTTTTCTGGCGGTTTTTAGGCGCGCATAAAAGTTTAAATATTCTCAACTTATTTGCGCAAGGCACGGAGTCAATGTCACACTTGGGCCGGGCAGTCAATCAAATCAAGCAGAAGGTGGGCTTTCCTTCCTGTTTTGATGCCGATTGATGTGGTAGGAACGGTGGGACAGAGGAAAACACAGATGAAAAGCTGATATTAGCGGTCTGTAACCCGTTCGCACACGCAGCCCTGCTCCACAGGTGCACCAAGCTGTTTTGCCCGACGCGGTCTGCCTAGGCCTTTTTGAAGCGGATGCGCCTCGGTGTGATCGTCCCCTCATTGTGCATTAGCAAATGTACCTCTGAATCTGTTTTCAACTGTTGTGCCAGTGCAACAAAATTCTCACTGATTGAGGACAGCAACTCCCAAAGACAGAGCGCAACATTTTTCCTCTGAAAATAATAAATATAAAAAATTCTTTATATTGTTATTTCTTTATGTTTCGACATATTAGCCCATATTCATAAAACTAACTGGCAGGGTTAACGGCGTGGTAGTGGGACCGTGGCGGTGCATTTTCCCTATTAATAAACGATCTTTACCACCTCAGCTTTACTGCTTGCGTTATTTTGGCACCAACGCCCGCTTCTGATCATCTGCATGTCCTGTAAGCATTCATAAAGCTGTGCAACAAATACCACTTGCTCTGTCAAGGCGGTATAGTTCCAACTTATGATTATGTATGATAAAAAAAAGTTTTATTAATAAACAAAATATCTCTAAAAGCTATGTTTTGTCAGTGTGTTTCACTGCTGACCTTGGAAACAGGTGTTTTGCACTGTGCACTGTGTCACACAACCTCTTGTCTTAATATACAGAGTTCTGCTGGCGAGATCTTTGGCTTGCTTTGCCTTTCTGACATATGTAGTTTGTGATTGTGTTTGTGCATGGGTGTGGATGATCAGGGAAGTGTTTAATATGCAACACTTAACTTACATATTGATTTTCACTGGCTTTCACTTGGGCCACTGCAGACAATAACACCATGGTAACGTGTCTCTGCGGTAACTTTATGAATCACCTCAAATTACTGCGCCACAGATTTTGCGCTGCACAACCACTGAGTTTTATGAATATGGGCCATTATCTTTGTCAAAGTACCTCAATTTGTAAATGTGTGTGTGTGTGTGTGTGTGTGTGTGTGTGTGTGGGTGTGCGCCTACCTCCTCTCCTGTTGAGCTTGGCATATCCAGGTGCGTATCCATTGGTGAAGACAGAGGAGCTGGTGAAGGCTGTGTGAGGAAGAGGAGAGGCTAGAGCCTCATCACACTTCTCTGTAGAGAGAGACAGAGAGAGAGAAAGAGAAAGAATAAGAAGAGCCAGGTAGAAAGATGGAGAAGGAGAAGAGGGAGGGGAGAGGAAGGAGAGAGATGTTGGTGAGACTTTAAACTATTATTAAGTGATCAGAGAATATACACCCATGCTAAACGTACATTTAGCTTCACCATGTCATTGAGTCCATGGAGTAATTCCCTACATTGTTGATTAATTGTTAAATTAAGTAATTAATTCTGGGATAAGACCTTCACTATCCATTGACAGATAACTCACATTGCTTTTCCCACATGGTTTCATTGTTTAAAAGAAACTTGCTGACCAGAGTAGAAATAGCAAAGCCAGAGCCAGAACTGCAGAGAAAATGTTTAAAACTTGGCCAAGGCTAGAAATTCAAGGGGGCTTGTTGTGGGTCAAGAACCAAGTCAAGTCATTTAGACTTAAACCACAGCCGCCCTCACAACTGCTTTGGGTTCATTGACAATCTTAGAGTGCGCTGCAAAAATATCCACCTTAACAAGCAATGTGGCCTTGTAGCCATTTCTTAAGGAAAGAAAAGAAAGACAAATGAAAAAACTCAAGAAAGAACTGTGTTCAAATAAGGCCGACATTGTGTTCCACAAGTTGAACTGTATACGCTGCAAAACAATCCATCTCAATAAGTAATTTAGTAAAGACAGAGCCTACAGCATTAAATTCCGATTTTCTGAGTCGTATTTACCACTTTGTTGGCTCCTTCATGTGCACTATACTGTAATCCTGATATTTCCAACATGACTTAAGGAAGGAATCGTTTGACAGATATTACCCAATAAAGACGTTAAAGAGGCCAAAGAATGTAACACAAGTAACAACCTATCTGTTAGATCAGCAGCTGTAATGTGATCACTGAAATTGGAAAAGTAATGCCTTACTTTACTGCATTACAGGAAAGTAATGTGATTACAGTAACACATTGCTTTGTAACAGATTACGCCCAACACTGGGTGGGACTAACAAAACACTTCCTGCCTTAAGTTGCATATTGTAGCTTTAAGTTAGCTGCTCCCATATGCAAATTACTGCAGGTCCTTAAAGAAAAAAAGATTTTAATACTCAGTACAATAATATATTTCCTCAAGATAGCCATTTTCTGCAGCGCATAATCTTGATAGAATGTAGTAATGCAGAGGTGAACAAGTGCTGATATTTCCACCTGTCTAGCTGGATGAACTACGGACCCAGTGAGCTGGAGTAGCCATGAGGAAAATAGTCAGAAAGATCAACGCTGTAGTGCTGCTCAGTCAAAGCTGACCTCCGTGTCAACTCAGAACTCCTGGCAGTCCCACAAGGAATCGAAGAATGAGACCACAGCAGCATATGTATGAGAGACACACACCTGGAAATGCCGCAAAAGCCACATATACAGGACAAATAAACACACAGTCATACGGTCTCTCTCTCTTCTCTTTCTCCAGCTCTCCTTCTCTCTCACTCACACACACACACACATACACACGCACCTCTTCCAGTACATTAGGTTTCACACAGAGAGAAACTGTGAATGGTCTGTCAGGCCAGGTAGCAGCAGTCAATAGCTCTCTGTCATGCCTCACCGTGTATGTGTGTGTGTGTGTGTGTGTGTGAGTGAGAGAGAGGGAGACAGAGAGAGAGAGAGAGAGAGAGAGAGCGAGCGTTAGAGGAGAGAGAATCGGCGTGTGTATACATGCATGTGTGTACGCGTGCGTGTCTGTGTTTCTGTGTGTGTGTGTGTGTACTGTACGCTGTGGGTGAAAGTCAAAGTGAGCCATGTTAGCCTGTTGGGCTGTTGAGTTGTTAGACGTATTACTTCATGTCACAGGTGGGCTCACAGAGAGAGAAAAACATCATCAAAGCCCCATAAGCGTGTGTGTGTGTGTGTTTGTGTGTGTGTGTGTTTCTGTATGGAGGGGAAATGGTCTGCAGCCTCCCTCCTGGTGTGTAGCTGAGGCCCATATTTTCCCTTCACTGCCTGATTTGACAGGGGACACACACACAGGCATGCACAGGCACACACATATACACACACACACACAGACTCTTTCTCATAGCCACACACAAAAAGCAATGAGGACTCTGGCGCAATGACCTTGCACCAGCGAAGTGGCAAAATCTACTTGCGCCCCTTCAGTAATTTTGTGGCTCACCACGACATCACTTGCACAGAAATAGGCAGGGAAGCGCACTAGAGGGGGGTGTCAATATAGGCTGGGTGGTGCAGTGATATTTTGGTATCAAAAATTATGCTTGCGCCTCCGTCTCAGTGCAGACGCTGGCTGTGCTCCAACCAATGACTAACTGCAAATTTTTTTATTTTATTCTTTTTTTATTATTTATTATATTTTTTTTAAACACTTACGTAAACGTAAAACAAAGTCAGTTGTATCTGCACTTGGTTATTGTGTGAATCACTGTCTTCCAACATAAAACTGTTGATGCACATCATTACATATGGTAATTCAGCTTAAAAAGGGACTTCATCTGCCCCTAGTGGCCTATTTGGGGTGCTGCACATTCACACCTTGTGTCTCCTTGCACCTCGTGGACAATGACATCAGTTTCCTCTGAGGAGAAGGCGATCTGGACTCTCCTCATCCATTATGAAACAGTCAGTGTGCTATAGGCAGGGAGAGCACTGCTTTTAAAGCCAATGAGAGGAGCTGATTTGATTGGCCATGACTGACTCCAGCCTCAACCACTCCTACTGATAATTTATTCCTCCTAATAGAACCCCTTTAACAACTGCGCTGCAGGTGTGCCACCACTGCGGCAGCGCCTCTCACAAAATTACCAAAAATCTGTTGGTGACCCCAAGAGAGCCACCACCTGCAATTCTGCCTTGATTTACGAAAATAGAGCCATCTATCTCTTACACACATACAGAAATGTACACAAAGACTCACACACACGTGCATGCGTATATAGACTCTCTCGTACCTGTACACACACACACACACACACACACACACACACACACACACACACACACACACACACACACAAAAACAGATGCAATCACATACAGGCTCTCTCTCATTCATACACACACGCACTAACACAAACACACACACACACACACGCCTTCCCTGCTGCTCCAGTCTCAAGGGGGTCACTAGGTTTCTCAGCATTCAGCACTCGCTTATTCCAGCTGTGCATGAACACACACACACACACACACACACACACACACACACGCACAAAGACCTCTCAGCGTACACAGGGACATAAAGGCTGGGAGAGAAGGGATGAACAGAATGAAAGAGAGGAGGGAGGGGGGGAGTTAATGGAGAGAAAGTAGATTTTATAAGGAGAGGAGGGTGGAGGAGAAAAATATGGTGCATTTCTCCACCGCCTAGAGCTAGCCTTATTTCCTCAGGGTCCCCTTAGCTTACTGGTAGGGGAGAAACTGATTATGCTATATGACAGGATTTCAGTAATCTGATCACAAAAAATGGTACCTGTAATCAGTTAGTTACTGCTCAAACCACAATGAACAAGTTACAAATGCTTTTGGAAAAAAAAATAGAGGATTACTTGAAAAAGTGCTTGAGAGAAAATCCGTTTTGCCTTTGAGATCATAGACCCAAATAGATCCAGACATTATTACATAAACCTCTTGAAATTACGGTTAGAGAGCCAACTGTGGTATGGCAGCCCCTCCTGAGGCAGTGTGGCCCTACTGGCTTTGTTGACAAAGTGACTCATTAGACTGAAGTATATTAGTGCATCAGGTTTTATTTACTGTATAAGGACTGGTGGTATGGGGCTGCTAGCCATGAGTTTCATAAGGATTTTGAGCCTGCAAAAAAATGATTTTTGTTGGTAATGTTTGTAAACAAAAATCAACGGCTCATCTACAGTATTTCATGTTTAAATCAAACACTTCAAAAATCTATTTGGATATAGTTATATTTTATACTGCCAAATAAAATCTGGATTGAGGCTTTAGTCTTTGATGTAGCTGATGATAATTCTAGTATTCAAATTACTGGTTGTAAATCAGAATATTGTCTGTTTGCCCACCTTCCACCCTCCTGAAGGCATGAGCCTTTACCAATGACAATAATACACCAAAGTGATTTATTGCTTTGAGGCGATTAAATAGCATTGCCAGGTTTCCCATGGAGGTCTATGGGTGTGTGAGGCTCGGTAGCCTTTGTGTTTGTCCTCGTTACTAATTAATCCTCAACAGAGCTCTGGGATGCATCATTTCCATCAATAATTCATTGATATATCACACAATGCCACCTGCTACAGCACCACATGGCACTGTAATATACAGGGAAGTAAATTACTGAATTAAATTAATACTAACACCTACATGCACACCTTCGAATACACAGGTGTGAACACATGCACACTATATTTGCTAGGGTACATGTTCAGATACATATGACATACTGCATGCATACACAGCATCACATGTAGCAAGCAACAGGTTGGGGAGAAATGTAACAGATATTCATGAATACGTACCACGTGATCACACACTTAAGACTCGAGAGTGAGATCGTAGCCGCTGATATTTGCCCATGTCTCAAGTGCAAAGTAGGGTTTTGTGTGTTCAGGTACGTAAGGGCAAGCAAATGACTACAATATCCAAGTGCAAATGTCAGCCTATTCCCGAGAGAGCAAGAAACAGATAGTGCTATGCAAGATAGTATGATAACAGAAGAGAAACAGGCGGGTGGGGGGACTAGACGAGAGAGAAGTAGACAAGATGAAAGATGACAGAAGAGAGACAGACGGGAGAAGGGAGCGAGAGAGCGAGAGGAAAGGGCCCCCTACCAAAGGAGGGACCCCGGCATTCTTAGTGACATTTCCAGCTAGGTAAATAACTAGGATGTGGAAAAATAGCAACCTCGAGATGTGTCAGCTGGCTGCCACCAGCTGGGACCAGAGCCACAGACAGACAGACCAGGTTTGGCCAGGTTGTTCAAAGGGCTCTACATTGCTGCCACATCTCTGGAGCTAAAAAGAGTTGGACACAAATACATAACACGGCCACGGTGAGATTCACAACATTCTAAAGATCAACTGGCATAGAATCACAAGTTACAGCCACGAAACAAGATTTTGGCATCCAGACTTTGGCATGGCAGCACTGAAAACTGCCATGTTCAAACTCTTTTAATCAATGGCTTTGGCTGCCACCAGCTTTGGCCATTCAAGCAAATAGCACTGACAGGGAACATTGGCTTCAGTACGCAACCATTAAGCAGACTAGTGCTGCATTGGAGAAATGAAGAGGAATGACGCATTTCAGGAAAATATAAAGCATGAAATTAATAACATTGGCATCCTTCTCTCTCATTCACTCTCCCTCAAGGTAAAACAGCCACTACACAAAAACTCTGCCATCTTTATTTAATGATTGTGAAATGCCAAATCCAATGTGTGAGGAATCTGGTAGGGTGCTGTCAAGTTTGCCCTCTCAGCAACAGTGAATGCTTAGGTTTGGGGACTTGGGGGCTTTTTCTGGACTCAAGTTATGAGCACCTGGGGAGCTGTCAAAAGTGCCAACAGCTGCATGGAGATGTCGTCTGACTCTCCCAACTGCCAGTGGATGTGAGTGTCTCTGTCTGTGCATGCGTTTGGTCTCTGGTGCGGCTGGGAGCAGCCCAGATCTCTGCTTTCCATTTTCCCTCACGTTCACCTTCCAATTTGACAAAGTCCATCTGGAGCAGAGCGGGAGGTGGTCTTCAACTAATTTGTGTTTTGTTGCCTTGGAGGCCTCATCTCCTCAGTGAAATTTCTAAACTTAAAACAGTCCATCTCGAGTTCTGTCTGATTATCTCCACCAGTCAAGATGCAATCAGTTGGATGCATTCAGTGCTGAGGGTCGGTGTGCAGGGGGGGATTCTGGGATGCCAGAACTTACTGTTGAACCGCTGTCACCTACACCTCTTTCCTCTGACATCCAAGCCAGGTTTCTACATAGTTGCTCACCCTGAATGGCCCAATAGCCTGCTACAATGGAGCAATTCTTTGGCTTTGAATGTATACTTGTAATGTGTTTATGTCTGCTGCTGCACAGTATGCTTTGTCTGCTCCATATGAGGTCCTGTTATGTTTATGTCAATCCTGTCTTGTGTAACTGTCTTATAATGTGTCAGCACCAGTTAGCCAGGTCAAATTCAATGTGCAGCTGTTGAACTTTAATTAAAGCAATTCTGATTCTGTTTGCTCGCAAGGACTATTTGAAGTTATTCATCTTGTTTGTGGGGCCGCAGTCGGGGAGTTTAAAGCCCTGGGCAAATGACCATTAGCTAATTAGCAAGCAGCTAGATAAGCGCATTGTCCTGAACACCTGAAATGGCACGACAGCAGCTCCCTGGTGGGATCTACAAAGACGTATAGGACACAAATAAGCAGATGTTCCACAGCATAGAAAAAGGCATCTCTAATTGGCATTACAGATGGTGGCTCCTGCCATTTGCCAGCACCTTCACTCTAAAACAAGGATTGTGAAATAATCACAAGATTTGTTGTCTTGAACTAAACCCATATGTACATGTTGGAACATACTGCAATATGAGTCAATGTGTAATGTGTGATAGTCATGGACACTTCAGCAGGACGGATGCTTGCTGACACCAGTGTTTGAACCCATTACCTTTGAAGGTTGGTGGAAGGGAATCTCCCTACTCACTACGCCCCCTGCCGATGAATAATGATGGATTGTCATGACAATTTACAATATATCCATTCAGGATATCCATATCAGACATATCAGTTTCTGTATTTCCATCCTATATGTATTAAGTTAGGTGCCACACATGCTGTACTATTTTAACAGATCTATTTTTAAGAGTGCAGAAAGGTTACATTATGCACTGCTGTTCAGAGGGCTTCCACAGTCTTGTGGCATGACATATTAAGCAGTGGAGTGAATAACAATCATCCAGACCCCAGGGTGGGAGCCCATTCCATTTCAATTCACACAATACCCCAGTGAGAATTAAAATGACCATTTAACTCTCTATGATGAGGTGGCAAATTTTCCGAATGTGAAATTTGGTCTGTGGAGAAAAGACGAGCGTGAATGGAGAGTTATCATATTCTTAGAGAAATAAAACCTCTTCAGGCATAGCTGTTACAAAATGTTGGTGATTTTCTATTGACTAAAAAAATTACCCTAAATAAGGTGATGATGACATGCTATAGTTGGCTATTTTCAATTGAAACTGCTTGTCTCTACCCCACCGTTGGCCTGTTCTGTACCATAAAAATGATTTGTTTTTGTACTGAGCTCTTTGACTAAGATGAGTTACTTCCCCCATCTCTCTCTCTCTCTCTCTCTCTCTCTTTCTCTCTCTTTAGGATTATATACAGTGTGTATGTGGAAGAATATGTCTCACCTTGCCCGGGGGGTGAGGTACCTTGGTATTATATTCTCTCTAACTATCTCTTCATCTGTCTTTCTCTCTATATGTCTCTCTCCACCTTTCCTTTCTCTTCCTCTCCCTTCTTTATCTCTTTTCGCCATTTCTATCTGCCTTTTTCCCCTTCTCTCTGTCTGTGTGTGTATGTGAGTGGGTGAATTTTTAAGCGGCTTTTAGCTATTTTTTCCTCTGTCCTTGTTGTAAGATGTTTCATTAAAAAACAAAGTCTCTCCTTCTCCCCATCTCACTCTGCTCACCCCCCCCCCCCTCCCCTTTTCCCGACCACCCCCACTCCAACCACCCACTGCCACCCCCCAGCCTCTGCCAGCTCTTTGCCTGAGCCGTTAATCTAAATTTTTGGGTCCAGATTCATTTTTCATGTCTTGCAATCCGCACCAAACAGTTTTTGTCAACAGATCTGGCACCCTGTGCCAATGTGAGCATAGACCAAGCGCATAATGAGATGTTTTGGAAGAAGCATGCACACATAAACACAGACATCCAAACACATAAACATGCACACTCCTTTTCTGCTTCCCTCTCTCTGTGATGTTTTCATGTAACTGTCAAGCGAAATTTAACCAAACTTTTGAAATATCACAAAAAGTTTCCATCAGCTGGGTTGCGGATAAATAGAATAAATAGACTTCCTCAATGCAGATTGCAGTTACATCAGAACATACACTGAGTAATATTGGACAAGTTGCTTTTTGTTGTCTGCTTATGTTGGCTGGTTTCATGCTGTCTGAAGAGAAAAACAAATAAATGCATTTGACAATATTGTAATGCAGCCTCTAATGGCCATATGACCACAATGTGTCCCTTTGTGGATGGCTAGCCTTTGGCCGCAATATTTCATGAGTGTCAAAAGCCACTTTTCAACAGTTGATACAGTCTCATAGAGTGAGATTGAGCCATATGTCAGGCTGATCATGTCTGTGTCATTACTTATTTGACAGGTGCATTTCCATCACTATTTATCGCTATTTCTTTGTCAATTAAAAAACGTTTCCAGCATAGAGCAGTGTAAAAAACCTTTTTCATGCCTTGTTTCTAATGTGATAGATCATAATCCGCATTAAATACTTGGATGGAAACCCAGCTCTTTATCCCTCTCTCCCCTCTTTCCTTCCTCAAAAAAAAAAATCCTTAAACCACCCACTGCCCATCCCCGCTCCCCTGCTCAACTCCTTGCAGTCAGTTAATGTGTAACATTGGCCAACGCTTCTTCAATATGTCCGATAATGTATCCACGGACCTTTTGCGGTCTAACATTCAGTTAGTACTGCCAGTTCAATAAACCCTTGCAGGTCTCCTGTATAGGTTCATCTATTATTTATCCCAGTAATTAAAGGGCTGCTCAGGATGACTGATTCTCTGTGTCATTGGTAATCTATGGAGCTGCAGGCTGGTTTATAGGAGGTCCGCGGTGACAGAAGGGCCCTCCTGGCTGGAGCTCGCTGTTGTTGCGGATGCGATTTTGGAAAGGGAGTTTGGACGCAGAGAGAGACACACACACTTTAAGATGAGGGGTGGAGGAGAGAGAGAGGGAAAGAGGGAGCTAGGGGGTAGGGAGAAAGTGTGGGTGTGGGAGAGAAAGAGACAGAGAGGTTAGAGAGAAAGACCATACCTGCGCTGCCTGTCGGCCTTCTCTCTCTCTGCCTCACTTTTCCTTTTCACTATTTCTCTCTTTCTCTCTCTGAATTTCTCTCTAACTTGTTTCTCCACTTCTTTTTGTCTTTCTGTCTCTTCTTCTCAATTCAATCCATAAGTAAGATTTTCCTTTCCTCACATATACATTCCACATATACACATATATAATAATTCAAAACAATAATATTTCAATTTGACTATTCAGTTAAAACGAGTAAATAAGCAGTTGAACAGTTAATCAAGAAAAGAAGAGGAGTGCAACATTTAATGAACGCTACACATTGCTGGAATTTATTATGAATTTAAAGTGGTTGGTTTGCTTTTCCTCTCTTCCCCTCTGTATCCAAACAATTCAATTACTTCATTGGCATGAGTGTTTATCAGAAAGAGTGTTGCAGGCAACCCAATAAACAACAATCTTTCTCACTCTGTATCTCTCTCTCCATCTCTCTCCCTCTTACTCTCTCTCTCTCTCTCTCTCTCTCTCTCCCTCCCTCCCTCACCCCTGTGGCGATGTGCCTGGCTGTCTGGCCTGTCCACTAGGTGCCAGGTCAGATCAGTTAGACCCGCCTGATTCACTGAGCTCTCAACCGGGACTGATCTGCTTAGGGCTGCATGAAGCTCAGCCCTCTGCCTCTCACTGATACCCTCTACCTGTGTGTCAGTGTGTGAGAAGAAAGGAATGGCAGGTTAGACATAGAGAGCACGTGAGAAAGAGTGAGTAAGGGAGGCAGGGAGAGAGAGTGAAGTTGTGTGTGTGTGTGTGTGTGTGTGTGTCCATCTGTTGGTCTGCATGTGTGTGTGGGTGAGAGAGAAGGAATGCCAGGTTAGAAATAGAAAGCATATGCTTGTGTGTGTGTGTGTGTGTGTGTGTGTGTGTGTGTGTGTGTGTATGAGAGAGAGAGAGAGAGAGTAGTAAGAAGGAAAGGATGGCAGATTAGAAATCAAGAGAGCTTGGGAAAGAGAGAGAGTGAGTGAGTGAGAGTGTGTGTGCGCGCATGTGTCTATATGTGAGAGTATGTATGTGTGTGTGTGTGTCTTTGTGTGAGAAACAAGGAATGGCAGGTTAGAAATAGAGAGAGCACAAGAAAGTAAATGTGAGCGTAAATGAGAAGAGTGAGAGAGTGTGTGTGTGTCTGTGTGTGTGTGTGTTTGTGTGCGTGTGTGGGTATTTACGTCTATCAGTGTGTTTGGCCTGAAGTGTGGCCGATAGCTACCCCGTGGCGAGCTTAAGTGCTCCCCATAATAAATGGGTTGACTTACACTCACACAAGGCAGCAGGCTCTGAGAGATCTTGGTAGCCCCTTTTATAAATGCAACTAATTATGGCTTTTTCACGCTAATATCGCACAGCAGAGAGAAGACTATGGCAGCTGATTATGCTCTTTATTTTTCCAACAGAGAAAATGTTTCGTACAACAATGCTAGTAACCAGGCCCGGATTAACACAGTGTGGTGCCCTAGGGTGACCACACTTGAAGTGCCCCCCTCCACTTGACACGCAAAAAAGTTAAATTTACTATGCCAATAAAGAACATAGATTTACATTAATTTATACAGTACAGGCTCAACACACATACTGCAGACAAATGTAAGACAATGTACTAACCAACAAATTACTTTACACCATAGATTGACTTGAGCCTACAAATGCCATTTTAGGCTTTACACACAGAGCTATACTGTATCAAATTTGAATGCAACACACATCAAAGACATCATGTTAAAAATCATTGTTTCCACCATAAATTTCCAAAGGCCTGAATGAAGACTAAATGCCAAACCATTACAGAGCATGACTAAAAAATAATAATAATAATAAAAAAAAATAAAAAAAATAAAAACTTCAGCACCACAGACAAGGCCCCACATACCACAAAATAAGGCAAGCTCAATAACTGTAGCAAACAATCACTTCAGGTGAGTTGATGTGACAGTGGGAACTGCAGAAGGTGAAAGGAGTAGCACATTGAGACAATGGGATGGACCTGGACTTTTGTCCAGACCAGCCCACCACAATCGGCCGGACACCAACCATCCTCGCTGGTGATTTCACAACACAACACGCCGGTTATTTGATGTGAGTTTGTTTAACATGGCACGGCTTCCCGGTTGGGAGGGGTTCGCATTTTTAAGCACTGTGATTGGCACGAAGGTCCAAACACTGCCCAGTCGGCAAAGTTGGTGTAAAAACTAACCAAACCAGTTCTTTAAGCCACCAAATTTTGACTGCTCTGTATTTATTTTTTCAGAACCGGAACACGCGTTCTGTCGTCAGATTTACTCCCGGATTGCCGTTCCAGTGCGTTCCGGCCCCATGACACCCTCACACTCGGTTTATAGAGAAGATAGAGCAGCCCGGTAGTCCCGATAGTCAGCCACCTACACACAACCACAATACTTTCTCTTTATGCATATTCGTTTTTAGTAGCAAAGGTTAATTTTGGCCGCCTATGCATTCCCCCCAGAGAGTAGGACTAATATATAAAGAAAATATGACAAAGCTTATAAAGGTATAATTGTGGTTTGGATGTGTGGTGCCCCCCGACAAGGCAAATTGGCTGGTGCCCCCGGGCACTCGCCTGATGCGATATATGGATAATCCGGCCCAGCTCATAACAATAGAGGATTATTAATTATTTCCCATGGTTCCTCAGGTGGGAATGGCTTTCATTTCAGAGGTCATTAAAATGTCATCGTGCTGAGACCATTGTGGCATTGTGGGATTTGTCTTATTGGTTCACGGTTCTATTCGTATCAAAGGAGCAAGAACAGAAACACAAGTGCAAGGACGGTCCGTTTCAAGAACATCACTACAAGAAAGATGACTGACACTAGACTATTTATGTTCCATGGGCAAAAGAAGGTTGCATCAATGGGGTACTAAATTGAATATTGCATATAATATGTAACATATACAAAATCCAGTATAGATTTAGGAAACAGAAGTCCCTAGTACATGCATCCTAGACTTGCTTCACCCGGAAAAGAAGGTTTAAATTTCATCTTTCTGGCTTTCAGAAGAAACAGAAAAAAAATATAGTCAGGCAATCAGATAATTGGGAGAACTGAAATATGTGTTATAATTATGCCAATTATGCAATTCACCTTATAACACTTGGAAAAGGAATAGGCTGCAGTGACTACTCATTCATGAAAGCTGCAGGATCGGGAAATTCTGCCTTGGCTGCCACTCTGTGCCAGCTGTAATTAGTCTGATAAGCATACTCCATCATGGCTAGAGATTGAAATGGATAGATAATCTATACCTGCATATACCCTCAATTACACTACTGGATTCCAATTAACAACTGGCCTAGGTCCTATCTCAACCTGCTGTATACTTCTCGTCTTCAGCAAGTTCATTCATTTAGGTAAAGGAGGTTAGTGATTAATACAACTCTAGATATGAATATGATATGAATATTGCAATTACTACCTGAAATTCATTAATCAAAATTTCAAAGATCATTCTATCTTGATGAATTTAATAGTAAACCATACCATGTGCTTTACTTTTATGCAAGCCATCATTTTGTAAGAGCAGGTGTCATTTGTTTTTCATATGAAACTCCATAAAGACCATACAAAAAGAATTCTGAATGCATGTTGAGAAGTAATGTTTTTTTTATATGTGATACAGAAAACCAAAACCAAAACCAAAGCAGTTTTGCATTTATATCAATTTCTAATCTCTAAAGACATTCAAACTGAATTAGTTGGAATCTGTCCAGTACTGGTTATTAATACTGGAGTTTTCCCTGTTTCTCCATCCGTAAATTAAACTTTTCCCAGTCTCCAACACGCACACACAGGCACTAACACACAGGCACACACAAACATGTGCATGCTCACACACACACACACACACACACAAACACACACACCCCTTCCCCTGTACCATTGCAATGACACATTGTTTAGCATGAGATCCCATGTGAAAAATTGCCTCTAGTACACCATGAATAGGGAAGAACCACACCGATCAAATTAAACACCAAGGTGCGTGTGTGTATGTTTGTGTGTGTGTGTGTGAGAGAGAGATGGGGGGGGAGAGATAGAGAGAGAGAGAGAGAGAGAGAGAGAGAGAAAGAGAGAGAGTGTATGTATGTCCATACGTTTATGTGCATGTCAGCAGCAGCAACGAAGGCCTACTGTACAGAACACAGAAACAGACCAAGGAGGCAGAGGAGGGGAGAAGGACACTATCATATTGAATGAGAAAACATGCATTGTTTGTCTCCATTTTCCCCACCGCATCATGGGTCAATATCAGAGCAATCAGTGAATTGTTGGCGGTCTGTGCGGTCTGGACGGGCTTCAGTCATTTCCCCTCCAAGTCAGGGCCAAGTCCTGAGCCTCCCTCTGCCCTCCTGCATGCTCATAAAGATGATTTGCTACCAATCTGGCAACCGAAGCCCATAATATCCCTCCCTCCACCCCCTTTCTCAGCCCTAAACTCTGCCACGCTGAGAAACAATATGTTCTGACTGGCAGTAAAAGACAAATGGAGAGAGAGAGGATGAGGGAGAAAGGGTGACAGAAAGTGAGGGAAAAACACACACACACACACACACACACACACACACACACACACGCACGCACATACCCAATTAACTTTCTTGCAAAATACCATGCTGATGCCCAATATGGTCAGTTTCCGCCCCACAGAGAGAGGGTGTCGTGTAGAAGGGGGGACACAGACAGGAAAAACACAGAGAGGCGGATCTAAACAGGGAAAAGTTCAACTGTAGAAGTTGATAGCAAGGTGGCCTATAGTTAGAGGGACCGTCCTTCAGTCAGAGGATCCAGATTCAAGCCCCCCTGTCGGCAAGCATCTGCCCTGCTGAAGTGTCCTTGAGCAAGATATTGAATCCCTCCCAGCTCCAGGGGCGCTGACCCTGTGCTCTGACTCACATATGGCTGCCTCAGTTGTCAACACACTGGAAAATAGAAAGAATGAATAACTTTGCAATGCTGATGGGTGTTAAGAATCATCCTTAGCGCTTTGGCCAGACCCCACTAGTACTCTTAACGGCTTGTGTATATTTATTATCTTTCACTCAGGGCTGAAGAGATAGAGCAAGGAGGGCAGAGACGACTGTACACGTCTGATAGCTTATATAATCCTGTAATCAATAAGTCCTGTCCTCGCCAGACACTTGGCTTTCCAGCCAGCGAGAAGCAGGGAAGGGGGAAGGGGGAAGGGAGGGGAGGCAAGGAGAGAGCAAGACAGAGAGGGAAAAAACATCAAAAGAGAGAGAGAGGACAGACGCAGAGAGTTATAGAAATATGAAGAAAGAGACAGAAACAGGGAGATGTGGACAGGATAAGCGAGAGGAAGAAATTAAGGTCAGTTGCGATATCAAAGTATAGGACACAAAGTCTTCAATCTTTAGACTGACGTTATAATTGAAAAGAAAGTTTGAGCAGAGTTCAGTCTGACTGCATCAAATGAACAGTAGACTCCAGTGCTGATATACAGTCTAGACATGAATGCAGCAGCACTACACACAAACATAAATGCAAGCACACACACACACACACACACACACACACACACACACATATTTTGGCGTGAGGAGTTGCATGTATATGCACACACATCCACATACACATACAAGCATGTACACACACACATATGCACACTCACGCTAAGGGAAGTCCAGCAGTAATTAGAGGTGAACTCTATTTGCTAACGACCTTCAGCTCCAAGACCCACGGCAGGCTGACAAATTAGGGTTCCCTCTCCCAGCCGCACAGGGGCTCCCACAGGTTAATGGGAATCAGGGGCTGTGTGAGTGCGTGCGCGAGACGAGTGCGTGTGTATGTGTGCGTGCGTGCGTGCATGTATATTGCGGGGCTAATGGAAACCCAAGCCGCGCTAAGCCCCTGCAGTGGATGGGGTTCGCTAACGGGGATTTAGCATTGTTCTCTGTGTCAGTAATACCTGCCAGCGCTAACAGGAATTAGCATCGCTCATGGCCAAGCAATACAAAACGAGGCTTATGGCGGTTAGCTTTGTTTGTGCTGTGGCAATAAAGCGGTAACTGTGTTTGCTTATCATGTATTAACTGATGTTTCTGGGGCAAGGGATGTTAACGATATCCGTTGCTCCCAGATGAGATTATTACCTTCCCTACTAATGGAGAGGATTAGGAATTGGCTAAATTTGTTTCTGAAACAGTGGTTAGTTGAGGTGATGTGGAGAGGCAGCACAGGCGTTTGCACTCCAAAAGTTTTTCCTTTCTCTACCGCTCTCCCTTTCTCATATACTCCATTCTCTTGCCTCTTATCAATGGCTATCCTTTCTCCATCTCTGTGTGTTTTCTTTCTCTCTCACTTGGTGTTTCCTGATTTTTCTCTCACTCTCTCATCTGCTCTATCCTCCTGCCTGCCATCAACGGCCATGCTTTCCCTCTCTCTCTCCCTCTCTCTCTCTCTGTCTCTCTCCTCCTTCCATCTTAGGGTAATTATTTTCAGAAGCAGGGCAGGGTGGAGATGGATTGCTTCTGACGGCTGCTGAAGAGGAAGGAAAAAGAGCAAATGCTCCGGAGAGGCGAGGGGAAGGATAGGGAGGCATGAAGAGAGAGAGCGAGGATGGCCATTGATGAGAGGCAACACAAATGGATGAAAGAGAGAGACAGACAGATAGTTATATATGGAGAGAGAGAGAGAGAGAGGAAAACTGAGAGACAGACAAGTACTATAGGAGAAGATGAGTGTGAGAGAGAAAGAGAAATGAGGGGAAAAAATAGAAGAGGGCTTGCTTTCAGATTCCTTGATTCCAATGGTCGATATTGTTGAGGAAACTATCAATTAGAACCCATTAACTGAGGCACACATACAGTACACACAAACACACACACACACACACACACACACACATACACACAAACACACAAACAAACAAACACACACACACAAAGAGGCTGCAAGCACCTTATCAGGGACTCCAGCTATTTGGCTATTCTTGGTCCATTTTCCCAGCGTAGAGCTCCAACAGAGGAGTCTGTGGTGTGGCAGCCATGAGTAGAGCTTATTGGTGTGGGGCTATCTACTCCCAGCACGGTGCCAGGCAAAAAAACACCTTTCATTGAACAGGTGGAACAGAAACGCACACATACACACACAGGAGCAAACACACAGACACATATACAAATAAATAGTCTACATAGACACACGTAGACAGACGCACATCCACAGGTAAACGCACCGCCGCATGTAAATACACGGGTCAAGAGAAATGGACACACATAAACACATGCATACACATCCACACACACACAAACACACACACACTCAAGGATGCATATGGAAAGATATACACATAAACAGATGCACACACATGCAAACAAACACACATATGCACGTTGATTTACAAGTACTTACGTAACAAATGCATGTTTACACAAATGTAAGTCCTCAAATATGAGTATGGACCGGAGCATGTAGCCTACACATGCGTGCACACACACACAAACACGCACGCACACACACACACACACACACACACACACGCACACACACACACACACACAGGCCACAAAGAATGACCATGAGTGCAGGCATCTGGAACAGTTCGGCCCGGTGCCAAGAAAACAAATTATGTCTGAGACCAAGTTTTAAGCCACAGAGAAACACACAGGAGAGAGCGAGAGAGGGCGAGAGAGCGAGAGAGAGAGAGAGAGAGAGAGAGAGAGAGAGAGAGAGAGAGAGAGAGAGAGAGAGAGACACAGAGGAGCCGAACAAAGCTGAAATATTGACATTGCATAAACTTCAGCCTTGCATCTTTTAAAACTTGGTACAGGGACATCCATTTTTAACAGAAAAATTACATTGTTTTGCTCCAGCTTTCTGGTAATTAAAGATGATTAATTCTGAAATACTACTCTGAGGGGGAACAAATGTGAAGAGTAGTTTGTCTCTCTGCTCATTAGCAGTGCACTCGTGCAATCTGCAAAACACACACCATAAAGTGGAACAGGGAGCTTGAGTTTGAGGCTTTGAAAATTGGCACTAAATTATTAAAAAAAGGGGGCAAAATACAGTTAGTCTCGCTAGTCTTTTATGATTAGAGGCAGCAACTTTTTAACAATATTATATTTCCCCTTCATTTTTTTGTGGAAAAAGAAATATATATATTTTGATCATTGGTGTAATGTAATTGCTACTCTGTCATTCTCCACCCTAGACATGGTGAAATTTTTTAATTATCAGCGTGGCATATCATTAGCAGACAATATTGTGCTGATATATTTTGCCTTTCATGTGAAATTAGTCCCACTACGCAAGAAAGAGTAATTTCACCCTGGCATTTTCCACGTAGAAAAAGTATGAAATGAAAGCTGCTGTGATGCTATTAGGGGTCTGCAGTTAATGGTCCCAACATCTACTAACCAAAATTTGCTTCAACTGAACCGTGCTCTGAATCAATTTTCATTGTGGAGGCATGTAATAACTGTCCCTTTGTAGATTTACTTCATGTCTTTCCACTTGTGTGAATAACCAAAGAAAGACTTATAGCTTTAGTTTTAATGATATCACTGCCCGTACACTCTTTGTTTTTGTAATAATGCATACTATTTTATAGCTCAAGAGGATGTGATAGCATTAGTCAAAGTGACAAAGCAAAACTCTTCATTTCTTTTTAATCTTAAGGCTTACCAATGTTAAATATCCAACAGTCACCGCAATTAAGCAGCCAATAAAGGAATGGTGTGTGTGTGTGTGTGTGTGTGTGTGTGTGTGTGTGTGTGTGTGTTGTCTTAGGTCAGTAGTTTTTTAATTGTCTTCCTCTTGTCAGGACTCTGACAAAGCCTCTTCCTGAGTCTTCATGTGCCCCGTGTTACCGCACACATACTGTACACATACAGTACATGCATGCACACCTGCATGCACAAACATGTAAAACCACAGAATATATGCAACACAAACACTGAAACACACACCCATGCACACACTCTCTCTTTCTCTACCTCTCTTAATTGGGAAATTCCACTCAGGCACAGAGATCTAGAGATAGCTCTAGATTTAAATAATGTGAACACATTTGAAAATAATTAATTCCCTATTGGGCCTTTCTCAGCTTTATGAATTGATAGTGTGTTGTTGTGTGTGTGGGTCTGACACACACTTCTGGCTGTGTGACTATCACAAAGGCATCTTTGTCTTCACTCGATAAACTCTGAATTGCTGAGTGTGTGTGTGTGTGCGCGTGCCTGCGTGCGTGTGTGTGTGTGTGTGTGTGATTGATGGAGCTGCAGTGGTACTGCAGAGGGAGGGAGAGAGGCTGGGTCAGATCACAGTAGCAGTAAATGCTGAGTAGTGGGCATAGAGGAGAGGAGACAGAGGGGAGGAGACAGAGGGGAGGAGACGGAGGAGAGGAGAGGAAAGGAGGGAGGTTAGGGGAGGAGAGGAATACTGAAGTTAGTAGAAGTAGGGAGGATGAGGACACATCTGTTGAAACTCGTAAAAAAGTAATAAGTACACAGCTTGTTGTATTTTCTTGATGCACCAGACAGGCACATGGTCAGAGCTGCATGGTTACCTCAGTGTTGGATGTTTAAAACTGTGTGAAACAAACTAACAGATGCAATCGTCTTGATTCGACCTGGTTAATCTGTCAAGGCTTCTGAAATGGAACGCAAGGTGTTTGAAGCCCCACGTCCGTGATCTCATTACTTCATTCAAATCTCATCAAATGTTCAAGCTCTTCTGAAAACACTCCATCTCAAAAAAGTGATTAACCCCACCAGTCACAAATCGAGTCAGAGTGAGGTTTGGGTGTTCAGTGGAGGAAACAAGATAGGGGTGAACAGCTGTGGCTTTTTCAGTTGTCAGGAATCAGTGGCTACTCTGACTCTGCCTTGTAAACTAATGATTAACTCGCAAGGCTTGTCTATAAAATTTTAAATGGTCGGTGAGGTCAGTTTAAGAGGGCTTAAAAAGAGAGTGAGCCGACAAGTAGCAATAGTGCAGTTGAAGCAATATAAATCAGGTAGGATTCATTTGAATTCTAAACATTCCAAGGGAAATAGCTGAACAAACCTATTCATCTGATTCTGCAGCATACTGATGTGTGGAAAAATCTACTTACTGTAACCGTGGTGTGGAATATATGTTTCTCATTATGTGTTACATAGACAATCACAGTTGCTCTGACTACCGCTGACATGTTCCACTTCACACTGAATGCACAGAGATCCATCACCTTACATTTTCACAGCCATACACACAAGTGCTCACCTCCACAGGGGGCCGTGCAAAGAGCAGTTTGAGTATGGAGCAGTACTTCCATGCCGGCCCCCGCAGTCATTTTAAAATCCCCCCTTTTTTTGGCATTCATGCCCCCCTTCCCATCCGGAGATGGCTTCAGTGTGCCCACCGCTCACCATTTAGTATTCCCAACATGATGCGGCAGTTACAGCGGAAGAGGAAGGAGGGAGGGAAGATGGAGAGAGCATGTTTTAGCAATGAAAGAGAGGAACGTCAAAAGTACAGTATGTAGACTCCAGGGAGCCTTCGGGAGCCCATCGGTATGAGCTGTTCTTACAGTTCTTAGATACACTGTACAGACCCCAAGTCCCTGAAAGGGAGCTTGAGTAAAGATTTAACATTGTTTTTTTTCTTTTCCAGTTCGTCCCTGAAACTGTGTCATGCTTCTGAGATGCAAAGCACAAATGCAAGGTTTTTTTGTCCCCCTCCATCTCTTTGCTTGTTTAATCAAAGTGGACTAAGGATATTGAGCAAGAAGGAGCATGGGCATTTTAGAAAATGGAAACTTCAGAATGTGTCAAACACTGATTTGAAAATGAAAAAAAATAAAAAATAGTACCCCCGATCCACACAAATCTAAATCGTAATACGCTGGCTTGACAGCGGGTTGATTTTCCCTGTCCCTTTTTGTGTAAATTTAATTTCCCAAATCTGCCCATCTTCCCTGGCATTGCTGCATAATGATAAGCATCCTATTATAAATCCCTCTGGGCCTGCAGGTTGGAAATGGGAATGTCAGCTGGTTCGGAATGCCATAACAATGAATTATCTCCTTTGGAATGTCATTCATCCTGTCCACCGTGTGTGCGCGTATACATGTTGGTTAGTTTGTTGTGTGAGTGTGCCTGGGCATGTGTATGTAGAAATACGTGGCTCACATCCGTGTCATAAACATCTGTCATGGGAATACGGCCGGTGGTGAGAGGTTTAGGACGGCTATTCTCCGGAGTGGGAATTGGAAGGACGTTCTGAACGTGCGCTGCTTTCACATCAGGAAAGGCTGGAAGGGAGAAATATACATAGCATGCATGCAATGTATCTGACTACAAGACTTTCCATCTATCAGGGCAAGAATTCCAACTCTGCATCACTTTCAATGCAGAAGCAGCTCTGAGGAATATTTCATTTCTAAGACCTAATGCAGCTTTTTAAAGAAGCGTAACTGACTGGCTGACCCCGGCTGCCCTCTCTACAAGTAACCCATGAAAATTCACCCTAGTACGCATAATGCTATAACAAAAGGGCCGCACTGAATCTGAATTTATCAGACACCCAGCTGTGAAGAGCAGGTGTGCAATGAAAGAGAAAAACAGTGCATTGAGTGAAGGAGAAACAGCACTTTGTTCTGTTGTTGTTTGATAGAGAGAAAAGCGATCAATGACAATCTATGAGGCGACATCACAACTCCTTTCACTTCCAATCAACTAAACATGATAACACAGATCCAGTTAGTGTTGGCTGAATAGTTTCCCTGCTCAGGGAGTTGCTTTAATAAGTTCCTAATTAGTGAAGACACTGAAGCACCATTCTGAGATAGCTGATATGTCTAAAGCAGAAATTAACAAAAGGAAATACCTATACCGTGGCATTTTTAAAGGCACGGCCTGTGACTGATAAAAAGACAGCTTTCTCGGTTGGGCAGTTAAAAACAAAGCTGTAATTTATTTTAACCTTGCGGGAGAGAGGGACTGAAGAAAGATAAGAGAGAGTGTTGTTGCCCAACCTAAATGCTGCTGTGAGCCGCTAGTCCAATCACAGCAAGCTGTGCAGCGGAACCTACGATACTCAATCCTATTCTTCACCCAGGCTCACCTGTTCAAGTCCAGCCGACCTTACGAAATGAAGCTGGTGTGTAAAATGCACACATTCTAGTAACAGTAGTAATAATGTTGTACCATATCATAAGATCTCATCATATTTTACAGCATTACTTGCAGTGTGCCAATGCACAAACGGTAATGACAATATTGCTGTGGCATGTCATGCCATAAACCCTCATTTAATTTAATGGCTTTAATTCTTAAGATGAATTGGTTGATCAAAGGCCCTCGCCTTAAAATTGACAGAATTGACAAAAAAGTGATAACAATGACGGCGTATTCTGGTTGTAATATTTTATGTCATAAAACAGTTCATATTTTTTACATTGTAACTCACATTTTCACCCTCAGTAAATACACATGATGGATTGGCTGAAATGAACTGATAAACTTCTCGCTTCAGTCTTGTTCTACATTTACAAGCAGTCAGAGACAAGCAAGGCAATTAAATCTTCCTCCATCAAAAAGGTATTGCTTTCTTTATTTATGACAAACTTTGTTTTTGTCTGTTTTTTTCCCCCTCTGCTTGCTGTTACTTAAACGCTAAAAGGAATTTTACAACTTGACAGATGGCAAAGTGTTAAAACAACTTGCAAATGATTGTTCTGGAATTCATCCCTTTGAGATGCAGAAACAGAGAGATGTGAGTGAGGAGGAAACAGCTGCGGCTTTGAGAGTGTCTCCGCTGCTGGGAAACCACTCTTCTGATACAGGGGATGTTTCACACACAGAGCCCCCAAATTATATTCCCCATCAAGGACAAGAGTCTTGTGGCGAAAACAAATGAAAAATACAACCAGAATCAACAAGTTGAGCATTGTATGTTATGTTTTCTTCCATGGGACGCTCTCTCACACTAATTACGCATTTTGGTTATGAATGTACTAAACAGCGTGAACCTTCTGAATTAATTTGCATTGTATTTGCGATGACTTGCGTGTGTGCATGTAGGTGCCTCTTTGTGTGTGTGTGTGTGAACAATGAGCACGTCGGCATACGTGCCCACACATTCTTTTGCATGTGCGATGGTGAGCTCAACCTTCGAGACCCTCGGCTCGCAAGGATCAGGCAAATGTAATATGGGTAAGCTGAGGATTCGGTGCAGTCCATCAATATTCAAAGCGCGACTAAAAGGTCAGGAGAAATGTCGATGGTCCAGCCTCAGCTCTCATTAAAGAAGATACAGCAGCCACGTTATAGGGATGGAAAGTTGTTTGGAAATTGGGTTGGAAGGCGGTAGTCTTATTCCAAAATCTAGCTGATGAATGTTTAATGCCATCTGATCATCTAGGTTTTGATATTGAGATTTGTATTTTTTTTCCAAACACTGAATTATGTAAAAAAGATGTTTATGTAAGTAAGAAATAGGTTTAGAACTTGAAGATAGCAGTATTGAGGGAGCAACTTAACCAATGTGAGAGGGCAGCGAATACGGAGGCTCCGCTTTTGGATTCTCTACTGCCCAGAGTGACCTAAATCATGAAAGTAAATCTAAAATCTACTGTCTAAATGCATCAATAGGTTTAGTAAAGGTGACAATAATACAGTACAGTAATAGCAAGTACTCAGCACCACACAAATCGTACATGCATAATATGAACCACTCAATCAATCATTATAAAAGCACTGACAAAGCAGAAAAAGAAAGTCAGAATTTTAAATACACCTTGTGTCGAGAACTTCCCTATATAAGCCTTCCCTATATTCTCTTTTCCTAACCAATACCTGCCTTGGCATCAACAAATCAAATACTGCTTAGAGTGAATGACTGGCAAACTACCTTGTCAGAGCAATGTATTAGCATAGCCAAAGGAACACGAAAAAGTGGATAAACTTAAGTAACTTAAGTACAGTAATTGCTACGTCAGTTATGTTTGATCTCTGTGACATGATGGAGTGTATGTCTCTGAAGTTTAAAACTCATTATTACTCGCGATTCTAACTTTATAATACTCAAATTACAAAGGTTCACATTGTAACAATCTGCAGGTTGGTTGTGTTGCATCAAACGATGAGTGTTTTGAATATGTTTGCATTGATACAAGTTAATACTGAAGCAGATATTAATGTTCACAGGCAGATAGCACTACAACAGACTTTGGCATGGACATGACTACAAGTAGGGAGAGCACAGTACTAAGCAGGTAAAACTGTATTGGAGGGAAAGAAGCTCTAGGGTGGAAAAGAATAACAACTCTAAAGGGCCTTTAAAGGGAAATTAAGTAATCTATGAGTTTTATCGACCTTTATCGGCCAAGGAATTGCAACAACATTGACAGATCTCTGGCACAGCATATGGTCGCCTGTAATTGACATAAATAATAAAGTCACATTTCCGCAACACAGATGAGTAAGCTAGCTAATTAGAGCAGAGATGTGTGTGTGTGTGTGTGTGTGTGTGTGTGGAGGGGGTCTCACCATCAACAACCTTATTGAACCCCTGCAGATATAATGCACCTTTAAATGCATCACGAACAGAAAAGGTGCTTGACAGAGGCAGTGCAGCGACCCCCATTGAACAGTATTTCTTGATAAGTCACTCAAGTCAGTCGGGTCAAGTCCAGTGACAGGTAGCAAACCGCAGTTTACAGGATATCTGTAACCCTGATACTGAAGAGGCAGACACCAGCATGAAAGTGTAGAGTCTGGAGGGCAGGGAGGACAGGCAGCCAAGAAGGACCATTGGGTAAAAACTGCTGCCATGAAGAAAAGAATACCTCACCCTAATGCATAAATGAAATAGCCTAGGGATACTGAAAAGAAGGAGTGGGAATCTGTAAACCTTGATTTGAAAATAGCATTAGATAACACCTGATAATATGGGGGATATTATGGGATATACAGTATAACAACAGCAGAAAGTTTTGTAGGAAAGGTTAGGAGTTTACAAAAAAGAGAGGCAGCCTCAGAACCAAAGAGCAATTAAATGACTAGAGCAGAAGAAGGGAGCTCAAAAATGAATGCACTACAGGCAAACCTGAAAGATATTTTGACAGTCTTAGTGAGAGAAAAAAAGAAAGACCATGTATTATACAAGCATCTTGTTAAATGTGTCCCATCACTATTCAGCAAGCAGAATAGTGGTAGTCAGCAAGAAACGAAGCACGACCTTTAAAATCACCTACAAAAGACACACGGCTAAGGAAACACATAGCAAGGTTCCCCAAATACGGAGCAGATTCAGAAGTAAAGGCAGGATGTGATAAGACTTCGGTGTGTATAGAGACATCAGTATTACCACCTAACGCTGTGGAGTCTACAGTTTGGGCGATGCATTGGCTCATGTAGCCTTGCACTGTGTATGAAGTACCCATTACAAAGGCAGAGAAGTTAAAGAGAAAACTAAGCTGTTATGCTTGGAAACTAAACAGCTTGGAGTCCCACACACTCTCGCCAATCTAGCACTGGATACCAAGGGAGTCTTTGAATGCCTACTTCCATGTATAATATAATGGGAATTTGAATGAAGACATGAGTTCTCACTAAGGGAGTCTAAAAACACAACAGTAGCATCCAAGTTTGTTTTTGTTTTTGTGTGAATTAGAAAAGCTGAGACTAAATAAAAAAAAAACTAAAAAAACAATCCTCAAAACTGCCAAAAAGTTTTTATGCTGACTTAAGGTTCATATTTTTTGTTGATAAAGAAATTATGTGATAAATAGCGATTGAAAAATATTTGTCGAAAGAGGTTGGAAAAGGGAAAAAAAGGTTTGGACTTTCCATCATAGCTGTATAGCCATTAGTTGGTGAATTATATTACAGCCAAGTGCATTTCTTTTAGAAAGCATGAAATATGGCCAACATCAGAAGACACTAACAAGAACATTTCTTTCTTATGAATGTGGGGTTTTGTTTGACATTCTGCAGCCTGCAGAAAATTATCTCAACTGTTGGATGGAAACAGATACTAACAAGTTTAGCACATACTTGTCTACTGGAAGAAACGAATACGCTAGCACCTTTTAGGAGTTTGGGTTGAATGCATTATTGTAGTGACATCAGCAACAGTAATGCTCGCACGTCCAATCTCAGCGCTATCAAGCGTCTCATTGGGGCTAATCCTCTGCACCCACAGACTCCACCAGCACTGACACACAGAGCCCAGCTCTTAAATGAGCTGCTCTGTCCCGCACCCCCAATAAACCCCTGAAGAGTTCAACAACACCCCATTATTTTAGAGACATTGAGCCTCATGCAAGAACCACTCGTATGAACAGATTCGTTCTTAAATCACTCGTACGAGCGATTTAGGATAATTTTCTGCATTCACCAATTTCCTCTCGTATTTAGAATTTTCTCTCAGAGGTCCAGACTTGTCGTACGAGTCATGTACAATCAACCTGCCATTCTCCAAAGCAAAAAACAAACTTTGCTGTTGACTAATAGATTGTATCTCTGTCACTTTGAAGAAATTTTGAGTTTGAATATATAAATGACACGGTAATGTATAATCATATTGAGATTAACTACAGTAGTTATAGTCAGAGGAAAAATATAGCAATAGTATAGCAATCTCATAAATATCCACACATAGTAGCCTATAAGTGTGCTCAATACAAAGACAAAACAAAAAATTGCCAGGTTATTTGATAAACACTCAGGTCAGACAAAGGCAAGGTTAGATTGTATTGGGGAAAATACATTATAGAGGGAGATTAATCTGTTAATGTGGGTAAGTGCAAGTGAATCTAAATTTTAAAAAGAGGAATGGCTTTAGGTCTTACTATTAGAGTCATGCATAAGCCTACATCATCACATGCTGCAGCAGCTGTCCAGGGCGACATCCTCCTCCTGCCACATCGCCAGTTATGGCAGGTATAGGCCTATTCTTTCATCAGTCTGTGTAACAGAGAATTCCTCTTGGCCCTCCTGTTGCAGTCATGAATTGCCTTGCTTTTTGCATCATATTTCATGTCAATCCATTTATTTGTTTTATTTCTGTGACAGTGCCCTAATGACAAATCACTATAGTCCTATAATATTCCTATAATACTCCGATAGGGACTTAGAGTTTGCCTGATATCAGACAGAATTGTCAACTCGTTACACTCCATTTCTATCTTCAGTCTGACATTGCCTCCACTCTAACCGATTTCCGTGGGGGAGGGGGATTCGATTTTCCCTAACCAATCACTAGAGGCCAACGTATCCGCCTGTATCTAACGTCATTTTAAGTCGACACTGATGCGAAAAAAACATCTCCCCTTTGAATAAAGGCCTTCAAAGCAGAGTGCTGTTCGGATTTCAGAGTAATTGGTACTTTTAATCTATTTAGAACAGCCTCGATAGCAGCGTCTATCTTGTCTATAGCGATCACCATTGTTGTTATTACTCCTCCTTGGTTCCGGCGCACAGCTTGACAACGCTTGACAACAGCTTGACAACGGCGTTAGTCCCGCCCGTGGCGCTGATTGGCTAATTGTTAGTCCCCACCGGTGCTCATTGGACTGGACGATTTTTCAACTGAGAGAAATCGCTGTTTCATGTCACGATGCCAGACCAGAAGCAGTCAACTTGGGGGAGTGGGCGGATTCAAAGGTCTCAACCCAGGCAAACTTAGAGTGTCTGTGATACCCACTAGTGAGTTTATAGTGACCATATCATGGTATTTTCGTCTTCTGAGTATCACTATAATATTCCTATAGGGAATTATAGCTGTATTGGGATATTTATTTAGTATTCATCTAAAATGTAGTATAGGAATACTATAGTTGTTTTTCGTAAGGGAACGCAAAACAGACCACACTGCATTAACAGCCAGTTATTTTTTTCCATTCCTTGGCTTTAGCAGGGCCTTTGATTCCACTATTGAATTATATTAAATATTATATGCTTTGGTTGACTTATTTCTGATAGTAGGACTTGAGTCTCAGAGCTGGTAGACTTCTCCTTAGTATTCTGTGTCATTTTTATGAATGAAGCTTCCCGACAAATGGGCCGGACCCCTAACCTTATATGGCATTATTGGGGCGTCAATTATGCAAATTCACAATTTGCACAGGCGGAATTCATCATGATTACGCAGGTCATTTACGAATGTTTCTGAAGATACGAGCGTTTGGTGAATCTGACGTGGCACACTCGTACGAGTCCACCTCACGAAAAAAGTACAAGAAATTTAAGATAAGGATACGAAAATGTTCTTGCATGAGGCCCATTGAATGGCAAACTTCAGGTAAGGACTCTTTTTTCCCAAAACAAACAGAGCATTTTGAAATAGAACTCTTCAAATTTCATTTGATGAAATTTTAACCTCTGAGATATCACTTCTTTTCCTGAAAAACAGCGCCATTTTGCTTTAACACGTTGTTTAAAAGAGGAGTAAGAGGGGTGCTTTGCATGTGTCGTGCTACAATGGTACTGTGGCATAATGGCTTATGGGTAACATTTTAAAAATTAGATTCTATTTCTACCTCCCATTGGAGCAACAGAATGATATTCATGTGTGAAATTAAGGGAACCTGAGAAAGCCACATCTCCTGCAGACAAAGTTGCTCATTCTGCCAGTTGTCAGAGCGTAGCATACCCTCGGCTTCAACTTCACTGAATGTCAAAACAGCAGCACATCCCGACGCCACTGGCCAGCGTCACTCCAAGTCCTTGCCAACCTGTTGTCATATGGCTATCGCGTTGTCATATGGGATATCTATTGCTCATTTTGACGCCGGTGCATCAGGCAGATGGGTCGGTCTATTTAGAGAGTCTGGGGCCGGTTGTAGCCTATAGAGCGCCCGATGCTCCCACGCTTGCTGTTTAACTGACGCTGGAGCAGATTGTTTATGACAGCTTTCCGGCTGCAAACACCAGACTGTGTGCTGCAGGACGGCTTCTATTACTGCACCACACATCAGGACGAGCACACACACACACACACACACACACACACACACACGGACACACATACACACCCGCTCACATTCACACAGGCACACAGAAAAGGAACACAGAAAATTCATAGAGATCAAAGCAAAAATTCACACACGTTTTCACCCACACACAAGTTCACAAGCACATATCTATGCAGAATGGAATGTGAATACCTTATCACTTTCACACACACCTACTGATGTAGCCATCAGAGACATCCCCTTTTTATAACAAGTATTACTGCATGTTCTGCCCCAGAGAGGAATAGATTGGAAAAATCATAATTTTGCTCTCTTGACTGATGTCAGAAACAGTGGTTTTGTATTCAGCAGAAAGATGTGAAATTTGTGTCACAGTTCGCCTACTCAGTTGTACTTTTAAACGATAAAGAAAGTACATGCTGCTGTGGCCACAGCAGATGTATGGGGGACAGATGCATGATGGGAGGCTGTGTCTAAACAGTTTACAGATAAAGGACCACTGCGTGCGCACACACACACACACACACCCACACAAAGAGATATACCATGGATGGTTTTGGTAAGTCGGTAGGAAATGCTGAGATATAAAGGCAATTACAGCATATAGAAAGATGCATTTTGTCTGAGCCAACGGTGACAAGGTCATATAAAATAATTATTATTAATTGTCTGTGCTATAAATTATAAACCATATAGCAAAGTGGTTATACATATTACAGTGTATTTGCACTTTACCAGTGGAGCAGTAAATTTATACAGTTCCCAAGGTAAATCCTGTTAAAGTGGGCAGAATATGCTAAATGCTTACCGTCCCAATGTCTCAATGGTTTTAATGTGTTCATGTTGCACATTAACCTTCGACCTTCACTCACATATATTTTTCAATCACAGCGTATGCACCCACACCATGCAGGTATTACTAATACATTACATTATAATGTATGGGTGCAGTATGTGCGCATCATGTGCACCTTCTGCTGGTTTTGCTTCACTGTAATGATTCAGTGTATCGACTTTCTAAGATCACTTTTACATGAAGCACCTAGGAATTGTTTTGAAAGCTTTGCACATCAGAGTTACACTCATAAAAGATTGTCATATCAGTGAGAGTAGTTGGGGTCAATTCAATTCAACAAAGTTTATTTATCCCCATGGGATAATTATAAGACCCTCTTGGCTATAATATATACAGATTGATCCTATTTTGGAGTTTTATGTTTCAGTGTCTCAGTCAATAATAATCTAATGGTTCAAAATTGGGCAGTGGACCATGATTAAATAGTGTGACGCCATGTTGGACCAAACCAGCTAAATTAAATAATAAAATACTGCTTAGTGGTGGAGCTGACTACACACTTGATGCTAGTGTTACATTACTTGTGATTGGAGGAGCTGACTACACACTTGATGCTAGTGTTACATTACTTGTGATTGGAGGAGCTGACTACACACTTGATGTTAGTGTTACATTACTTGTGATTGGAGGAGCTGACTACACACTTGATGTTAGTGTTACATTACTTGTGATTGGAGGAGCTGACTACACACTTGATGTTAGTGTTACATTACTTGTGATTGGAAGAGCTGACTACACACTTGATGCTAGTGTTACATTACTTCTTATTGGCAGAGATGACTGCAGGCTTGATGCGAGTGTTGCATTACTTCTGAAAGGCAGAGTTGACTAAAGGCCACTGTGGCAGGAACAGGCCACAGCAACAACACTAAAAAAACACATGGCAAAAATTGGCTTCAGGCTGCACTTTATGAACAAACAGCAGAGGCTTCATCTATTTCTTATGTACATCAATGACTCAAACTCCCTTTTCTGACAGGAGAGGAGGAAGGAGGAGAGGAAGAGCAAGTAGAGTAGTAGGAAGCAAATGAACTCAGGTGTATACACCCGGCATTTGATAGCTTTGCTTGCCTGGCTTCGGCTATATATTTCTTCCTGTCTCCCTCTCCCTGTCCCGTTGTCTCTCTCTCAGTCTCTTTTTTCTTTCTCTCCATTTCTGTATTTCTCTCCCTTTTTCTCTCTATTGCTCTCTCTCTGTATTTCTCTCTGTATTTTTCTTGTTGTGTCAGTGTGACAGAAGGAGATGCAAGGCTGTTCCCTTCGGCAGCGTGGATAAAACAGTTGACACTCCGCTGGCAGGCACAATGAGAGCGCCGACTGAAAGCAAGACCTTTTTCTTTGTGTGTGTGTACGTCTGTGTGTGTGTGTGTGTGCACGCGCTTGCACATGTATAGAGTCAAAGCTAGAGGAAGGATCTCTCTATACAACATTCCTCTGTGACATCCCAAAACAAAAGAAGAGTACAGTGTCAGTGTTAGCCCATTGTCAGTTGAGACAATGAGTGGAGGTGTTTGTAATGTAATGATCCAATGTATTTATTTATTTTACCACATGCTCAATAATATTCAATAACCTTTTAAAACTTGTAGTACTTGTTCTGACGGAACGTTTTTCATTCAAACATTTTTTCTCTCTACTAATGTTTTGATTATCAGTGAATGTGGACGAAGTGTCATCTAAAGTTGTTTATCAACATCGAAAACATTCAGCACATTCAGCCTTTGTATTGGGTTGTTTAATGGTTTGGGACTAGGGATATTTACAGCCTGTAGGGTAGAGATAGGTTCTCCTACATATCAGTGAGCCACAGACACGCCCACACACTCACACACACACACACACACACACACACACACGCATAGACACACAAACAGCATAAATAGGCTAAACTCGCATGTGTGAAATCCCTTTGCTATGGCTGGCCACCTTGGCTGATGAGAGAAATGCCTGGATAATTGAGGAAAGATGTTTTTTTTTACCCCACCATGCAATGAAATATCGATATATATACACACACACACACACACACACACACACACACACGCAAACATTATATATGTATTGGATAAATTCCTATTTCCACACCCCTCGGTTCTTCTCAGTGTTGGAGATCTTGTTGATTGGAAGTCATAAGATACAGTCGCTGGTTTCTGGTGACGCGCTACACTGATAGATGAGAACATTTGCCAAGCCAAATCTTATCTCCATGGTGAATGATATCCATAGAGCATAGAGTAAGTGTTAAAGAAGGAAGCAACTTTTACTGGTTTAAAATTCTATTTAAAAATTCAGAGATATGAGATATGAATATAAATCCAATCTACAGACAATCAGCTTTAAATTGCTGCTATGTTTATGCCCAATGCTAAGCAAGTTCAGTGTTGTAGTAAAACCTCCACAAATGTGGTTGAGCAAAAGTACTGGCATGCATTACTTACAAGTATGACAAAGTTATGAAGACATGAAGTTTATATTTTGTCACACAGTTATTAATTCAATTGATGTTTCAAACACCTAACACATTAATATTACCAAGCTGTTGGTATATTCCTCTGAGATTCTCTGCCAAGTAACCCAGTTGTAGGTTCTTGCATCTCAATACATCTCACTAGGCTGTGGGATGTTCGATCAGAATACAAATCTTGGTAAAGTTTTGCAGATCCAGGCAGCTCAGTGCATTGGCAGGTGGGAGCAGAACTCTGGAATTTTGGTTCGTTATGCGCAACTCTTTAGTTACTTCTACTGCTTTGATGTATGAATCAGATAGACCTTGGTGCAGACCTTGGTCTTGGTTCCAGGATGTATTTTTCTCTGCAAGTTTCTGGCATACTGCACAAGACATTGCCGTCATAATAAGCTAAATGTCCAGCTAAATGTCTATGAGATAGGCAGCCGAAAATACCAACCCTTATTATGATTTACAGACGCTGTACTTGCATCAAGCCTGGACCCTAAAATCTATTTGAGAGGCTACTTTTAGCGCATGGCAGACACTTTCTGAAGCAAATAACACTCTGGTGATGTTGATGGATCACTCAGGAAGGAATAGTTTTTGGCATGAACTATTTATTGGCCAAACACATGACATGTTTATTGTGGAAGAAGGAAAATGTCTTTAAATCAAATGCTGGCAGTCCATACTTTTGCCTCATATTCTTTTTGATCAGAAATACAAATTAAATAAGTGCAGCCCAACAAAGAACAATTTTAGCTCGCTTTTTCAATACTTATGCTAATGACTGTATATTTTGGTGCTGAGATTTGACAGTTATTTGGCAGTTATCTGGCAGGCATTAGCCTTGGCTGTCAGCTATTGTTTCATTTGTTTTTGAGATTATTTCTGTTCATTATGACTTCATTTGATGTTGCACAGTAGAAAGTGACATGAAAGAGGACAGAGAGAGACCGGACGACATGCAACAAAAAAGACGAGAGTTACACTTGTACACACTCTCACAGAACATGATGTGTGCACCATAGCTCGCTGCAATATGGAGCATCCAACTGTCAGCCTAAATGTCAGCCTATCATAACAAGTAGATGGCAGCAGGCACTGAATTTACTTGTCTCCCCCATTAAAATATACTCCCTATATAAAGGATTGTGCTATTTTATGCAATTGAAGTGTAAAATTGAGACAACGGTCACTATCTGGACTGTCATCTTGTATGCATCATGAACTGTACATGTGTTATTAAACTTTCAAGAAACTTTGCAAACTTTCAAGATTTGCCTTCTGAAATCATAGTTACTTGAATCATCCAATAAATAAAGAGGAATTTGTCTTGGGGACATTGATGCAGAGATATTGTCAGTTTACACAGTTCACAGTGTATGCAATAGGAACTTGCATATGGTGCTATGAGGCGTACTATGGACAGTATTCTATAGCTGTGTGTATTTGAGCAATGTGACAGAGATTATGTTTGTTTGTGTACTAAGTCACCAGCAGTGCATTGGTCCGTAATTGTATCATAAGGTTACATTAAGTATGTTGACATACATGAACACAGATGAGATACACTGAACTGAAGCATCAAGCACTGAATCCCACTGGGAAGAGAGGCTCATGACTCACATGAATCACACATTTGTTAATTTAAGTCAGATTGGTATTGGTGGGTGTTTTGCTGGCTTGATGCAGCTTGTGTAGCAATGTCTGTTTGCCGCAGGTAAAGTTACCTTGAGAGCACGGACTGCTAAACTCAACGCACAAAAACTGCAATATTTTCAAAACTCAGAGCACGAATTGTTAAACACTACACAGTACACACAGTTTTACAAAGCTCAGAGCATGGATTATTAAACTGTATGCACATTTTGCAAAACTGAAAATACAGATTTCCATATTGATGCCATATTTCCATTTCTATGTGGGCTCATGTGGGCTCCATACAGTAGTGGGCAGGTTTGTACAGTGTGTATTACAGCAATATAACCCGGTGTGTTCTTCACTGTGATTATAGCTACAACAGGATGCTGCTAGGTTCAAGGCACAGCTCAGTACTGTTAGTATCCTTAAACTGCCCATAATCACAGTCAACAATTCTGTCAGGCAGCAGGATGGCCTAGTGTTTAGTGAGGTCATCCCTCAAGCGGAGGGCCAGGTTCACTCCCCTGAGCGCCCAAACCTGTCAAAGTGTCCTTGAGCAGGATTCTTAATCCCTACCTGCTCCGGAGGCACCGCACTAGCTGGCTGACCCAGCATCCTAATCAGAGGGGAAGAAAAGAGAATTTCCCCATTGGGGGATGAATAAAGTATATCATAAGTATACCAACCTTGTATACAAAAAGTTGCCAGTACATGTCTGTCTGAAAGGCTTTCTTCAAAATACATATGAATAAGAAGCAGGAAAAAGCAAACTAATGCCATGGTAACTACAAGAGTTAGGAAAGCAGCCATTTCCATTATTCATAAAGCACGGCAAACCATGCTTTATGGGACTTCTCAGCACGGTTGGAAGGTGTCCTCGACCAATTGGATTGCTTGACTAAAACTACCCGTTGTATCATTTCTCCTAATGACTGCTTTCTTTCCCATGGCACAACACTTAACACATTCCCGTTCACAGAAGCCTAAGCCTCAGGCAAGGGTTTGCAATGGGATTATACGAAAAGCACACACACACACACACCTCTTTTTATTTTTATTTCTTTTACATGCTGACTCTACATCCTCTGCCTCCCTTTCCATCTGGCCTTCTTTTTTTGACAAGAAAAAGCTCAGCTTTCTCTCCTTATCCCTATTGTCACTTTATCTCCCTATACTAGCAGAAAAAGTGACTCACGCTCTAATTCAAATATTTGTATTTTGATTGTTACTATAGGGAGTTGTATTGGGACACCTATTGTGTACAGACAGTGTGGGTTGCATTCAGTTGTGTGTATTTTCTTACAAGGTCTGCCACTCTCTCCCCATGGCATAACTGGTTTAGCACAATCCTCTTCACTAAAGCCAAACCCTCGGGCAGGTTCTGGAGCAACTTCGAACAGAGACACACTTAGCTTTTTCATGCTGAGTCTACATTCTCTGTCTAGCGTTCTATCTGTCTGTCTACTTTTAGACTTGAAATTGCTCAGCATTCTCCCTGACTTTATCCCAACATTCTCTCTATATATCCCCTCTTCTCTCCACCCCAGCCCTTGGCATTTGATATCTTTGCTCCCCCAGCTCTTTCTGTCTCTCGCATGTATCACCACTAAAGTAAGGTTTTCCTGTTATATTCCCTCTAAAGCAACATTGTTTGCACTGCATTGTACCCACTGGCATTGCCTTGTTTGGAATAAGATCAGATATCGTACACATCTATCATGGAATTTGTACATGTGATAAATATGTGCAGTTACCACTTTCCCATATTTACTGCATCGTGTATCTGCAATATCATAAAAGGCGACATGCGTGACTGGCTGAAGCCTCGCTCTCTTTCATATCTCCCATCTGGAGGATAAAACCACCAAAAGCAGCCACACTATCAGCTAAACAGCTCCCCAAGTAACAAGCAAGGCAGGAACAATGTCCATCATATGCATGGACACACACTCAAATGCATTCTCAAGTGCACACTCACACAAACATCTAGATGTATGCACTCACACTTAACCTGCACTATGAAAATTAGAGCTGTGAGCACATAGGACACTCATTTGAATGCTTGTGCCTTTTTTCAAGTTATTTTCAATGGTTTGGTCATGGCAGGTGCACATCTCCTCCAAACTATGGACATGACATGTTTTGGGGCTCCTCTGTCTCAACTTCACATCAATGTCAGACAGAGAAAAAAATAGCAGCGCCTGGATAGAAGTGTGCATTACGTGTGGAATACGTTTCCCAGTGAGTAATGTCAACTTTAACTTCATCCTTCATTTTGGATTAGGCCCCTCATCCTCTTCTTCAGGAGCAAGCAGAGCAATCGCTAACTTTTAACAATCCTTCGTTACTTCAGGTTAGCCAGCTAATTAGACAGCAGCAAGAATGATGTAATGCTCCCTGCTCCCTTTGTGTTCTTGCTCTCTCTGTTACCTGCGATACTCACAGCTGCGCTTTGCGTTTGAGCATGAGAAAAATGCGTCCTATCTGATCACAGCCTAATGTCCACAGAGACAGACACACCAACTTATACAGATGAATGTCAACACATATACATACACACAGAGATACACACATCAAAACCCACACACTCACAGAGCACTCGTCAGTGAGTTACACAGGCTTAAAAGGAAGGAATCACTGGGGGCATAAAAGAGTTTGTCTACTTCTGACGAAACGTCCAGCTATCACTGCCTGCCAAACACACACACACATATACACACACACACACACACACACACACGCCCACAAAGGGGAGAAATACAGCTTCAGACATTAACCTGACATATGGATCAGAAGGCTAACTTGTTCTGCGACTCTGGACAACTTGTAATTGATTTTGTCAGTCATTATAAGACATCAAGCGAGAGGGAGCCTGAAGTCGAGGGAGGAAATTTAGCAGTGAGTAAGGTATTGACCACAGGCTTCTGTCTTTCTCTTCAATGCTCATGTTTATTGGTTGTCTTCCCTCTTCTTCTTTCTGTCTCTCCCTCCATCTTTCTCTCTGGAAAGTACTCTTACAGCCTGTGGTGTACATCCCACTCCAATAACAACTCAAACTGGCTCTAACTTTTTTTAAGTTTTTAAGTTTTCTTAAGTTTCAGAAGGGCTGTTTGTGTGTTGCATGTTTGTTCTTCCACCCACCAAAGTACAAGTGTGTGTGTGTATATGTATACTTCATTGTGTGTGCTTTCTTGCATGTTTGTATTTTTGCTCTCTTAAGTGTGTGTGTATACTGTCTGTGTGTGTGTACTGTCTTGCATGGTTTGCATGCTTTTCGTGTATGCGTCCACATGTGTATCTTTGTGTGTGTGTCTGTGTCTGTGTCTGTCTGTCTCTGCCCATGTGTGTGTGTGTTTGTGTGTGTTTCCGGCCTCCCCGCTGGGCTCCAGTAATGGAGAACATGTGGTAATAACAGTGATCTATCACGGCGATGGCTTAGCACTGCCAACCACAGTGAGAGCAGAAGCTGCGACAGCATGGGGCAGGAGAGATGACAGAGGGGACAACAATAGAAAACTCTGCACTGAGTGGGGGGAGAGGAAGGACACTCATACTCACACACACACACACACACACACACACACACAGACATAAGATAATATACACATGCAAGGAAGCATACACACACACCCTACATTCACACACTAAGAGATATTTTGGAAAAAAACAAATTTCACATGAATGGTATTTAAAGTCGGGATAAATTTCGTTACCCAAGTTATGACTCAATGAAAACCGTTAACCTTCTCAACATGGTGGAAATTGGTGGAATCATTTGTCTTCCAAGTTAGATTTTCAACAAAATCCCAGGATTGTCAGACCTTAAGAAAGTAACGACACATATGAAAGTACACACACTATCATAGGAGGTATAGAAACACACACACACATATTTGAGCACACACACAGGCAAAATCAATCAAAACAGCCCCTCTGGCAACTTGCACTTTTGCGATTATAAGATTTTTTTGCATATTGCACATTCCTTCACTTCCTTCACAAAAATGACAAGGAACACAAGTTTTACAAATTGTTTCAGTGCATTAAACAATACAATCAAACTGCATGACAACAGTTTTCTGCAACAGACAGTATAAAAACACCTAACCACCTTTGATTGTAGCATAGATCATAGACAAACTCCACAAATCTTAGATCTTATAGGGACCAATCTATGAGGGACTGGTGAGTGGAAGTAAGGCATACAGTACTTTCCTGTCATCTCGTCTCCCTCCCTCTCTCCCTCTCTCTCTCTCTCCTTCCACTCTGTATTGCTTTTTTTCCTGCACAATTTGAAGGGATATTAGTCTAATTATGCTCAATATCCTCTCTAAAGACTTAATACTCTGGTGAGAAACAAAGTTGGCACCCTTCTGTCTGTCTCTTGCTCCCTCCCTGATGAGCACTAGGCCCAGGAGAGAGTTGGAATTGGAGCCAGGAGAAGAGTTTTCTACTGCGTATTTCATCAACCCCAAAGTCTGTACGTACGTCTCACATTAAATGAAGGAAATGTAATCAGATGTTGAAAAGTAGTAGGGACATTATGAGTGAATGTAGGCTTGCATGCCTGTGTTTGTATGCATGTGTGTGTGTGTGCATTGGTGAGTTAATCTTTTCTCACCTAAATTGCATTTGATTTAGTACAAACTTGAGCCATACTCTATGAACACAAGTGTTGCTACTCCTTACTAGCTGTTACATCAGAAATATTGGTTGCTTGTAGTGTTAGTGATTGATCGAAGAATTCAACCCATTGTACGCTGCTTTGGATAAAAACATCTGAAGAACAGATGTAAAAAAGAAAAAAACATGCAGAAAAAAGTAGCTAAATCCTAACAATAAAAAATATAATCATTTCACTTTCATCCTCACTTTGTCCTAAAATTTGAAACCGAATGCCTTGGAACTTCTTAAGCCTGGGAACTAAATGAAAAATGCAGTCAGCCACACTGGGATCCATGCTCACAAAAACATATTACTAGTGTTATCATCTGGGATCATATTTTGCATGCTGATTCATAGTTAAGTAAACTAGGCCATGTAGGCTATAAACACTGGCAGAAATGTTACTATTCCCTAGTACGTTATGAGTTATTGATAGTCTGAGGGAAAATTGGTTATCATCATTTACATTTGGGTATGCTCCAAAGTGAAATCATCAGTGGCAGCCATGGCATGCATTAGGTAGACCATGCTGTGGGCAAGAATCAATTACAACACAGTAATATCAACAAAAATGACCTAAAAGCTTTTTAATTGTGTAATTCCCTGGATATTCTCTTGTCTTCGGTCCAGATTGTGCCCTCATTTTAAACAAAGCCCTGCAGGGTTTATTTGGCAGCGTCCCTAAACCACCTCTTTTACGCATCAATCACGCCGACTGTAACTGAATGAAACTGACCAAGCGTGGTTTATGATTATAGTATTACAACATGAATTTTCATTGCAATTTTGATACACTAATGAAAGCAAAACACAAGGTCAAACAACACCGGGTTTTAGTTTATGCAAGCATAATTAATGCATAAGTAGCTAGCATAAATTTGATGCATGCAACGCCTGCATCAGGACGTAATACCTCTGCAACAGAATGACACCGCAGTAACAGATGCCCTCTTTGGAACGGATAACCTTTCATCGAAGAGCAACACATTATGATGGAGCGGTTCAGGTTGTTGGGAGCCAGCGTTCCCTTGGCCTGATCTCTCCTCCCAAGAAGCAAAGTAAGTGATGGAGAGATCAATCCAATCGCACCAGGTGGGTGTGAAAGTGTCTACGTGAAAGACAAGGCAGGAGGAAGAGTCTCTTTGGTTTACCTCTAACTATACAGGTAATCCAAGGCAAGGCCATCCACTAAACCTACATGTGTGTCTTCCTCCAGCTAACAGCCTTTCTCTGACGGGAGAATAAAACTCCCTTTCATCCATTGTGTCCCTAAGGTCATCTTTATACGGGCTTAGGAAACTAGCCAGCAGACAGAACCTCTCTCTCTCTCTCTGCGTCTCTCACACCCCGTACTCTCTTCCCCTTGTTTCATCTCTTATTTTCTCCCTCGTATGTCTCAATCTCAACTGCCTTCATATTCTTCCTCACTTGCTCTACCTCTCATTTATCCCCTTTTCTCTGTGTTTCAACTCCCATCATATCTTTTCTTGATCATTTTATCTCCCATTTTCCCCTTGTCTGTTTCTCACCTGTCTTCATCTCACATATTTTATCTTTCATTTTCATTTTTCACTACTTTCTCTCTCTCACCCCCTCCCTAAAACTCTTGTGTTACCTGTCATCACCCCGACTCTCTCACCTTGACTTCTGATCATTTGCTGTATCTCTTATTTTCCTCCTTTGCACTCTCTTGTTTTCTGACAGAATTACTGGTCTAAAGCTTTTGGTTATATCTCTCTCTCGACTGGAGAGATAAACCGCCATTTCCATCCTTTCACATTACCTCTGCTTCGCCTTCTTTTCATAGTTCTCTGATGAAACACACATGCAACAAGTATGCACCCGCAGGTATCTGCAGGTTTCACAAAGCCTTTCTAATGCTGCCTGGAATTAAATATAAGACCAATTAAAAAAGCAAAACGAAAAAGCAGGTAAAAACTGTCCGATTTCTGATTGAACATAGCTAATTAAAGTTCTGAAAATATGAGTGAGCAGCATATGAAAACCAACAACAGGAAATGAATTGTTAAGGACCATGAAGTCCAGCTAAAGCAGATACAATGAAAAAAAATGCACGGTGAGAGGAAAATCCACCCTAAAACACTTTGACGCTGTTAAAGGCAGCTAATGCCAACGGTATTTGACTTAGTCCTGGCTGAATGTAGATGTTACCTTGAGATATTTCCAGTGCAGCTACAATGGAGTTTAAATGAAAAAACAAAAATGATCTAAAACATCAATAGTAAATGTCAGGTTTTGGTGTAGGTTCCTTAGAAGCAAAGGCTTCTTTCTAGACTCACCATTTTCATACAGAAGTGGAAGAGATTTCTCCACCGACAGTAAGCCTCAATAATCCATAATCCAGACATGCTGCGTTTTAAGGGGCGTGACTCTCTTCTCGACTGGTAACTCTCTTGCCCTTGCCCTTGCTATCGCTATCACTTTCTCCTCCTACAAGTAAAATCAACGGCTGGATGCAACAAGTTCAGGCACGTTCTCTGGGCGTTGTTGAAAAGCATTCTGGGAAATGTAGGAAATCATTAACTGAAGTAGAATCGTTAACTGTCGTTTTTATGCGTTTTGTTTGTATTTCTCTCCTCTGTCTCTCTCTCTCTCTCTCAACCTCTAAGTCAGTGTCTCTCTCTCTTTCTTCCTTGGGGGATGGCAGTACTGCGGAGATATGTGTTGAGGCGATGTGGAGAGGCTGAAGTGAGAGATTTGGGTACAGACCCAAAGAGAAAACATGTGAACTGGGATGAGGAGGAAGAGAAGGAGAGGTAGAACAAAGATGGGAGAAGGTGAGGGGTGTCATAGTCTGAGTGGAAAGGCACTGAGTGCTTAAAAATAGATGTACTTAAAGGTGCAATGTATGTCACTTTTAAGCATCAATATATCATTGTCAAATTAATTGTAATACCGTAGTATAATTACTATGAACAAATGAGACCATGACTGAGACATTTGGTCGCCTCTGTCTCACTTTCTCAATTTTTGAGGTACTTGAATATTTACATTTTATAGATTAGGGCTAAGCCAGTGGCCATTAAAGGGTGTCAAACATGTAACCCTGGCTGGTGCTGAAATACCACATTATTATACTGAATGTGGATTTTTCCCATTGAGACTCAAGCTTTTACCATAGATATTCCCCATCAACTTAAAGCCACTATTTTGCCTCAGAAAAGTAGGCTACTTGTCCACTTGTCCCCCTGTTGGGAGGGAGAGAGAACTAATGAATAGTTAGGAAAAACCTTCTGACGTGAAAGCTAATTAGATTTCACTCATGGTAAAACACGGTATAGTGAAGTGGGTGGAGAAGATGAGGAAAGAGAGAAAATTTGAGAGAAAGGTTGTAAATGAATGGTCAATTAATGGGGGAGACAGCATCGGGGGGAAAAAGTTGACTGTCAAGGCGAGAAGAGAAACAGCGGAGCAGAGAAGCAAGAGGGAGGAGAGAGAAGAGAGACAGGCTGAGAAAGAGAAAAGACAGGAAAGAAGACGTCATAAGCAGGGGTAAACATCATTTTTTTCCCCTTTTTTTCTGGCTCTCAGATGAGTACTGGCAGATGTAGTGTACTCACTATTTATGTAGAAACACATATGCCCCATCTTCATCCTCAGGTCTCATCAGACTTGTTATCAAAGTCATTATAGTCCTCCTCAGCTGTTTCTGACAGCATAGTTGATGTGCTCGCTGCTCTCTGGTTTAGCCTTGAGCTTGGATTTGTCAGCACCCATAGTTCAACTGAAGGCTTTGGGTTGAATGTTGCTTTGGTCATCTTCGACATGTGAATGTGCATGACAGCATAGAGGCACATGGCTGGCAGGCAGGATCTGGACTTGTTTTTGATTATCTCCAGATGTGAAAATCCCCTCTCACAAGCAGCACTGCTAATGGCAGCACAAGAGACAACAGCAGCATCTTATGGAGTAGGAATCCGGATTGTTTTCACAGTATTGACTAAGTCATACACAGAAGAGGCTGCCATGCATTTTCCTGCTTGCTTTAACCACATCCATTCCCTCAAAACGCACAAGCTAGTCTCATATTTCTGTAGCATGCCACTGATTGCTGTGTTGCTAAAAGTGTGGAGGTCTTGTGTTTCCTGTGGCCAGGTTGAAGAATCAAGAATCAAAAATGGATCACATGAACTGAGGGACTCGCATCTAATTTCAACATCATGAATTAAAGCTCTCAAAACATTAACGTTAACGTCCCTGTCAGCGCCAGAGTTTCCTGTACTTGCACTCACCATCAAGTAAAACTGTGAACTGTCCAACATCAGTTCTCATCTTTACATTCACCAAAGGTTCATGCTGTAACCTGTCAACCATGTTGGCTAAAAACACTTCATACACTTCACACACAGGAGTCCCTCCACTATATCAGAATCAGGATCAGAAATCAGAATGACAAATCAGAATGATCTTTATTGTCATTATAAACAGGTACAATTAAATTTCGCCTGGCTTCTCTCAGTGTAGTTAAAATAAAACAAATAAATAAAAGCAGTAGTAAAAGCAGTAATAGCAGCATAATGTTACGAAAGACTTGTGCAAGTACAACTTAAAAATAAAAGGCATTAGTTAAATTAAATTTACACATTTACAAATTTACAAAGGTTGAATGTTCTAAATATTATATTATATAATATATATATATATACATATACATATATATATATATATATAGATACACTATATCCTGTGTACCCTTTCCTTGTGTGTCATATACGCTTCCAGTGTTCACTCCCAGCCTCTTTAAAAGTTCAGTATCCTCTGCATAGGATCACATTGGATGTACATGCTTTGCTTTGTGGAATACCAACAGAAATTATTTGTGCCCTTGTAATAAATGCAGCTTTTCTCAGGATGTACATGGCACAATTCACACCACATCTTGGTGCGCTCATCATTCATTTCAAGCTGGGGGATTTCATCCAGCCATTTTTCACAGAATGACTGTTTACTTTGGTTAAGCCTCAGCCTGGCATTTCTTCACATGGGGTGGGATGCCAAAGTAATCACTTAAAGCCATCGTAGGTGGGTTTTGTAAGTTGAAATTTTGTTTGAATTCAGCAAAAGTAATCCCCATGTTGGGTGAGCATAAATGAGCAAAATAATATGTCTCTGCAATATTGATAGCACCATTGCTCTACTACTGCTCCGAGCTGTCAATCAGCTGCACGCCATTTGCTACTAGCTGGGATAGTGGAGGGTGGGAAGAAGGGGGCTGAGTGGGTTCATCTTCCTGTTTTCCTTCAAACTTACCTTCTGTGGCTTTAATTTTTGTAGTTATTTGGTTATTTTGATTGCAAAAATCCTAAAACCAGAGGAAAATATAAGCTCATAGTATGCAAGCAGGTAGATTTTCTTTGCCAAAACTACTAATTCTTAAACATTTACGTTTTACTTCAGTTTTAGGCACCATCAGTTTTCCATCCCTAACCCTAACCCATCACCATCAGGGATTTCTCTATGACCAAGGGAGAAAACCTTAAGGTTTCAGTAAGACGATTGGTACACAACTGTGAGTTCTGGTCACATTTCAAGTGCGCATTCTCAATGTTGGCCACACATGCGTACTGGCATACTAATTATGTGCACTCTTGGTCATAAGTGTATGAGAGGAACAGCTTCTAAAACATAACATATGCACCAAAATGTGCATGACATATGCACTTCCATGTAGAAAGTGGTAAGCCTTTCACACTTCCAACTAAACCACACATGTCGCATAACACATGGCATCTGACACACACAAATGTCAAAATGAATGTCTGAGATGCTCCAGCATGTCTTCAAAAAAGCCCTTTGAGCAGATCTAATCACAGCACAAATATGACTTGTCATAGTGTCATAAACAGAGGGCGTCTTGGCTGTATACTTGATGAAGCGTATGATGCTCAGGCCCACACACACACACACACACACACACACACACACACACACACACACACACACACACACCCAATGAATCCAGTTAAATGCTTGGCAGGAAATTAAATATTACACAGTGTACTATTTAAATATTGATAGGGTACGTCTTCAGTTCCAACCACAGCACAGTGGACTGAAGATTTGGGATTCATTATTTACAGCTATTTTCAATAATGAACATAACAAGTTTCAGCTTTCAATGCCCGTTCTGGACCCCAGAGCCTATTTTGGTGGAAACAAACTTATAGCTAGCGGTGGAACTTTTCATCAAAAACCCTGCGGATCTATATAGGCCTGCCATCTTCAATCCATCTCCTTTAGTGCTTATTTAAATTCTGGGGAGTGAGGAAAACCTGGCAATAGGCCGGTCTGAATGTTACCATTCACAGACTAGCAGGCTGGTCAAATTACCATACAATGATAAAAACTGATACGCACCTCCTTAAAGTGTTCAATAAACTACAAAAACTATAAAAAAATAAAGAAGTTGTATTGGTTTCAATGTAGAGTATCAGTCTCACATTGTGTAAATGCTGTCTCACAAGATTTTTACTCACTGCCACAACAAAATTGTGGTGAAATGAATGGATAACACACAGTATAATGCATCTCCTGTGTTGTATTCCCCCACACCAGTTACAATGTCTCCCACTGAGGGTGCTGCTACACTCTGGGTGTTCTGCCACTATCAGCTCTCTGTTCCCTGCTCCGGCCCGGTTATCGCTCCGGTCTTGTCTCTTCTCCCTCTTGACTCACCAAAGGTGGACTGACCTTCCCACTCCAGTAAGAACTGCAGAGTCACTCCCTATATTTTGCGTCGTAGGCTGCCAACTCATCTTTTTAAGAAGTACCTCACATCGCCATTTCCCCTCTGAATTATATCCCCTTCCCTGTACTCACTCTAAAAACTTTTCTGTATTTCCTTAGCTCTTATTCTATTGCATCCGTTCATCTGTTGCATTCATTGTATTGGGCAAAGCTTCAAGAAACAGGTAACAATGTAACAAATCAATTTAGTTGTTTCCTAACAAAAAGATGTTCCTACATGACCAAAGAAACAATGCTGAGGCAACTCATATGCTATTAAACAATTTGGCCGATGCTTTTATCCAAAGTCACTTACAGTAATTTAGACTCACAGTGCTGCAAACAGAACATGGAGAAGGAGCCTGCTTCATGCACTAGTTTTACTGCTGTCTCTGCTGCTATGATTGTTGTTGACACCAAAAATGTTGATTGATGTGATTTGGACCAATGGGGTTTGAGCAAGCAGTTAAATACTAAACCTCCATTCACCAATCATTCAGATGGGATCACCTGCCCTCCCTGAACTCAACATCAAATTTCACATTTTCATGCTTATTCCACCCTATTTTCACCTAATAAATCTATAAGTTGTCAGCAATAAAACACTGCCAGTATTCTTTTTTAAGAAGTGGGTTACAGATCAGAGGTGTTCTCACCACAGTACATGTCTGGCTAGCCTCTCACTAGGTAGAAGGTTCCCCACTCACCACAGCTTTAAAATCACTGCAGAGACACATTACTTACACATTACTAGACTGTACTAAGGCAGATTGCTTGACATATTTTCACGGGAAGGGAAGGAAATGACCTTGACACTGATGTGCTAAAATTACAAACAGACTGAAGGTAATTATTTTTTTACTTGCTAAGGAAGAGAACATGCTGTGTGAGTAGGCTGTGTGTTCGCAACACAGTGAGTCTGCATTACCATGGGTGCATACATTTTTAACATGGGTGGCGAACCCTTAGTGTTAATGACACTGAGCAACACAGAAGCAGAGTTTCCTCAAAGGCGATCTTTGCATCACTCAGAGTGGGCTGATATAGTAAAATATATCTCTATGAATGTGTAAAAAAACGTTGGAAGTGTGACAAATTGTCTGATACTCATGAATAATCCAATTAATGAGCTTTATCAGAAATGTCATAGATATATCCTAAGACATGACTTCAGGGTCAACTTTCCTTGATCACTGAATATTCTACCTCAGGATGCGAAACAGCAGCGTATCTCTATCGGCTCTCTCTTTCAGTTCTTTCTCCCCCTTCTCTTCTTGTTCTTCTGTTCTTTAATTGAGGAAAGAGACAGGGCCTGGGGACGAACACACATGAAGTTACCTAATTTGATTCAAAAGCTCTCGCGCTGTCTGTTTCTCTCTCCCTAACTTCTCTCTCTCTCCGTCCTGCCCTCATTTTAACTCCCTTTCTCTCACTTTCTCTCAGACGCACACACACACACACTCTCTTTTTTACTCTCTATATCTCTCTAAATTGCTAATGATAGCAGTAGCCTTGAGCAGGCCTCCCAATGACAGAACTAATGAGGGAACTGCTGTGGTGATGGCGCGCGCGTGTGTGTTGCCGCTTTCGTATTTGCATTATGCATTATGTATTCATATGTGTGTGTTTGTGCCTTCCACCACCCGTGTGTTTCCTCCTCTGGAGCATGTTAAGACTTTTCCCACTTTTTTCCTCTCCTTTCCCTTTCTCCTGCCCTCTCTCTCTCCCTCTCACCTCCTTCTCTCCCTCCTCCCTCCTTCCCTGACAAGGTGATGTGTCTAATGAAGGACTAGCGTGGCCTAAGGAGCACGATGAGCTCACCTGATCACCGTCACCACCTGCACTCCTTCTCTCTCTCTCTCACTTTCCAGCACTCGATCTCTTGTCTTTCGCCCTCTTATCTTTTCCCCTCCTTCTGTCTTTTTTGCTTGCACCGTATTGCGCCATGCTCTTCTTAACCCCTCTCTCTCTTTCTTTCGCTCTCTGTCTCTCTCCTCCCCTTTCCTCCTTGATTTTTTTATTTCCCTCCTTCACACACCTCCTTCCACCTTCCACCAGCTGTTGGCGTCCCCTAATAGCTGTCATGTTGAAGTGGACGGACTTGGAACCTTTCGTCTCACGCCTTGCAAATGTGGCTCATTAAAGAGAAGTGTGTGTGTGTGTGTGTGTGTGTGTGTATGTCAGGGGGGTACGCTGCTCCGTCTGCATGCGTTCCCACTAACGAGTCATTGACAAGCCGACGCCCGGAACGTCCCTACAAGGTGGTCATAAATGTATAATGGCATTAAGAAGCGCTTGATCGCGACAAGCTCAAGGTGTTGCATGGTACATGGTGGACATAAGTCGACACAAGGTGATGAATACGATTAATAACTTCAGGGGGGAAGGGGGGGTAGATATGGAGATGAAGGCATAGGAGGACATGCACAGAAAGCTAAGGATTGCATGTGAATACAAATAGCATGGATAAAACGTATAAAGTTTGCACTTGTGCCATACAGTATGTACAACCAGACAGTGCTGACACAATCACACACAGAAATACGCACAGATGTGTGCAAAAAGATGCAATGTGCCCACGCACAGATGCAACACGCACACACAGACACACACACAAACACACATTCACATCTGTCATTACACAAAAAAAATCACTTTCAGCCCATCTGCTTTACACTCCTTTCTGCCAAATTTCAAAGAAAACTGCAATTCACTCTGAGAGACAAACACCAGAGACAGACTATCGCACACACACACACACATATGCACCAAACACACAAAGCCCAGATCCTGGTGTGTTTTTTAAAGTCATATCAAAAGTTACTGAAAGCAACCCGTTGCTCATGCAGAATTCCAAATTATTGAAGAAGACTATTATCCCAAGTATTGCACAGCTACTGTATATTATGCTGTCCATGCTGTGAAGAAGCTAAGCTCAATGGCCAGATCACACACAGGCTCACAGAAAGATGCACATGATTACAACAGCAGCAACGGTGTAACCGTAGAACAAACAAACAATAGAGAATGAGAAAGAGAGGAGAGCGAGAAATATATGAGAAAGAGCGAGACAGAGAAAGGAGTGAGAAATGACAGAAGAGAGACTACACATCTCACAACAAAACATTGGGAAAAATATCAAAAAAACATTTTACTGTAGAGGCTAGAATGAATGTGCATTGAGGCTCAATATTATTAGCAAGTTGCCACTCAATAAGTACTGACATGGCAGCTTAAGGCAAAATCAAGAGGAAATCAAGTTAAAGTCATCAAAACCCTTATGAGTTGGTTTGCACAGTAATCAGAAACTTACCCACTGTGGAATTGACTTCAACTTGTCAGAAGCCATTATAATGACAGCAATTAGATTATTTACCCTATGATGCCAAAGCAATATGACTGTGACTATAATTTTCATAGCAGGTAATCAAGCCACTATTGCTAAAAAGTAATCGTTTGGTTTTCAAAGCTTCAAAGCTCTGTTGGTGAAATGGTTTCCTATCATTAAGAGAGCACAGACATACATGAACAGACAGAGAGAGACAGACAGATCACACACACACACACAAACTCTAAAACTCCTTTAATAGCTGTCAGCCTTCACAACACACACACACACACACACACGCACACACACACACACACACGTGCATTCCACCATCAAAGAGTAAGAAACTTACCTGTAGATGTCAGTGAGTGATTTGTCAAGAAGAGGGGAGCAAAAGAAAAGAGAGAAAACAATATTAGTTTAGTGCAAAATATCAAACTATCAACACATTAACCTCAAGATAAAAAAAAAACTATTTTGAATGGCAAATAGTTGGTTGTAAAAACATCCAAATTTAGCTTCCAAACATCTAAAGTCCCTGAAATTTGTAACTACTTGTGCCACTTGGTTTCAATAAGGACTGGATCAGGAACAATGTAAAATTTAGAGCTGCAACGATTAATCGATTAACCGATTAACCGATTAGTTTTCAACTATCAAATTCATCGCCAACTATTTTGATAATCGATTAATCGGTTTGAGTAACTTTTTAAGAAAAATAAGTCAAAATTCTCTAATTCCAGCTTCTTAAATGTGAAAATTTTCTGGTTTCTTTACTCCTCTATGACAGTAAACTGAATATCTTTGAGGACGTCATCTTGGGCTTTGGGAAACACTGATCACCATTTTCTGACATTTTATAGACCACACAACTAATCGATTAATCGAGAAAATAATTGACAGATTAATCGACAATGAAAATAATCGTTAGTTGCAGCCCTAGTAAAATTGTATAAAAAAAAGTTTCTCTCCCACAGTGTGACAGGTGTCCGGTGAAGAAAAACAACCAATCTAACATTCACAATGTCAAGGCATCCCATTAAATGTCTATGAAAGGTCAACAAAGAAAGACTTTGGGGCTACGCAGGGGCCGCTGTAATATTCCCAGGCCCTGGAACAAAGTTTGACCTCAGTTCACCTGCCTCAGACATGGAGTCCTCATTTAAACCTGCTATGAAAATATCTGGATAAGATGCAATCTGAACGTGCCCATGCATTTACACCTGGTATTTATATTGGTCCTTGTTGTGATCGGATCTCATTTTTCGCACATACGATGCAAAACAGGTGAGTAGCTGGAGAGACAGTAAGTCTGTCTGTTGTCAACAAAAACAAACATGGCAGCTGTAGGGTCACCAGAGGTCATGTTACTGTACAGCCTCAACTTACTTTTCCTTTGCTGCAGAAGGAGTCGTCTCCTACCGCTCTCTAGTAGGAAAGTTTTACTTTTTTTTTTTTTTTTTTACACTTTTCTTTGGCATTGCAGCCAGCTCCTCGCCCGTTCCTGCTTTACATCTTCATGCTGGTCAATTTCTATTGCAACTAACTTGTATACATATAACAAGGATAACAAACATCAAGTTTCTTGTTGTCCATGTCGTGTGTTATCCTGGCAGGCCGGTACAGAGCAGCAGCCTCAATAATGATGTTTCTACCTGTGGTGATGACTTGTGCATGGATACTTTCTGACTAATGCAAACTGTACATACAACATTTACACCTGGCTGACTCTGTATGCGACCCGATCATAATGCAAGCCGAGGTCGGTCTGGCAGATCCGATCACATTCCAATGGCAATGTGTGCTGTGTGCATTTCACCTTGTTTTTCCTTTTCCAGATAAGATACAGATTGTATTTTAATACCAGGTGTAAATGTAGTTTCCTATTACACTACCCAAGTCAGATAAGCAGGGAAAAGTGATCATAACAAACATTGCTGACTTGCTGTTCAAACATTTTCCACATTGTTGTTTCTGTTGCCCAATCCAGTTGTGTCTTAGCTTGTCGTCTTGATTTTTTTGTGCCTTTGTTTTTTGTTTTTTGAGGCGATGCCCCCTGGGGGTTTTATTTCACCTGAACAAATTAGTAATTTTCATCTCTTCTTTCTGATTTTTACATTACTAATTTTTTAATCACTTTGCTTCATGTTATTACCATGCAAATAAACAAAATGTGCCTCTTCTTTTTAAGTCAAAACAAAATTATATATCCTGTATCCAACATAACACATAAGTTTAAACACACTACTTATTCACTCCTGATATAATCTGATCCCTCGTTATTGTTGCCACAGGTCAGCAATGTTTTGTTTTTAACCACAGTTTTGTGGTAATTGAGTAATATTTGTGTTATTTACCTCTGACGAGATATGAGATATGTACAAAGATATATGAGATATGTACACAATTTTCTATCTTTAGTAGCTGGGTCAAATTCTGATGTAGTTGCCTCTGATGTCAGAGACCTGCAGAATGGCTTTGTGGGTAGTGTTGCCATGACGATGTGCTCATTAACAGCTCTAAGCTTCATTACTTCCTGGTCATCAGCCCAGTGACACCGATCCCACACAGGGACAGAAGTATGCATCCGCACACTCACACACACTCTCTCTCATACAGACAAACACACACACACGCAGGCAGACATGCACATGCTCATGCACACTCACTCACACTCACCCACATACACAGATCTGTCATCTTGAAAATTGACACATGACAACTGTTCTCCTTCTTCGGACCACGTTTCAGTGTGTATGTGTGTGTGTGTGTGTGTTTATTACGCAGCATGGACTTAGCAGCTCTCTTAAAGTGGAGTATCTGATTAGTCAAACACACAAAGCACCAGAAAGCACCACCATTGGTTAATTAGCTTCTCTCTCTCTCTCACTCTCTCTCACACACACACACACACACACAATGAGCATCGTGTAGTCCCAGGATTTGTTAATTACTCTCAGAGCTCTCCAAGCCATCTGCTAGGCCTCTCAGATTTTGATGACTAACCCCAAAACAAGCATACACACTATGACATACATGTAGTGCATACTGTAGATTAGGGGTGGGAATCACAGAGTAACTCACGATAACGATGGTATCACGATACAGCGATTCTGCGATACTCGATACATTGCAAGACAATTCATCTACGATACATCCCGATATCTGTGTAACTGAAGAAGAAAAAATACCCCTAAAAAGGCAAAAAACAGGAACTGTGGTGCCCAGGGGGTTCCCCAAATTTTTGAGTAGCCAGCCAGATGGGAAAAGTAGCCGGCTAAGGGATGTTTGCAGTGGCAAGAACCATTTTTCCGGTGATGGCATTTTTACCAAATTAATAAACAAACCTTATGAAAGCATGACAATTAAATAACATGAATATAACATTTTATTGGACCAATGCTCAATTGTGAACTGTGAATGTTTAATGTACTTTCTTGAGTCCAGTGCAATTTTTAAATTGTAGGAAATAGAAAAATATTATTACAAATAGTAATAAATATAATACCAAAGTGCATATTTTAGTCTTCTCAGAGCAAGACTGGATCTCTCTCCTGAGTACTACTGCACTCACAGAACTGAGATCCAATAATGTTAGAAACATAAATCAGTATAAATAATGAGAAAATGCCCCCAATTTTACATGGTCATAACACCTGCATACTGGCTTTAACAAACCTCCTAAAACAGAAGTCCCTCTAATCTTTCCCTTTTCCTCCATTTACTTCTCCCATTTATATTTTGAACATTGGCAAAATGGAGTCAGTGGGACTTGGTTAAACTTGGGTGGTAACATCAAAGGCCAGGAATTTCTTTAGGAGCGTTACATGAAGCCCCTAAAATGATCTCCTCAGCTAATGCCTTGTATTTAGCGTTATACAGCTGTAACGCTTCAGTTGAGTCCGTCGTTACCATGGCAACCGTTCGCTGCGCGATCCGAGGTTCAGCAGAGATCGCTATTATTTTGAAACCTCTATGAAACTCACAGCTCTCCTTGCAATTTCACACGCAGTTCAGTTATTAAGGAGAGTGACAACCGCATTCTATAACCAAACTCACTCCCTGAAAAACCCAATTTGACAGCGGTTTCGGTTAGTAGTGTGAACCAGAACGGGACTGGACAACTGGTTGTTAAGTGGCGCGACACTCATTATGTTACGTAACATTATCATCCTTAATTTGAAAGAGACGGAGGTATGTCGGACATTCTCAAATTTTATATTCCTCAACATTGCAGTTGCTCCTACCAGTTCTGCGGTCTCGGCCCAGATGTTGCGGTTAAAAGTATCAAGTTCCTGCGGTGGAAAAAGAGAAAGTGACGCCGCTGTCAGTGGCGGTTTATTAAGATCTTATGGATAAATTGACCCTCTGGTTACTGGAGTTACTGGTGTCAAACAAACTGAAAATACAGGCAGTGGTAGCCGCCATACTGGTCTGAAGTAAACGTTACTATGGTTACAGACATTATTTCCAGCCATCGCGAGATCGGAGGAATGGAGTGACTCCTGTTAACCGTAGTCTAGTCATTTTACTTCAGTCTGCTCCAGTATACCATACATATGCGCAGTCACTCTCATTCATAAATTCGGTTGTCGCTACCAAATTCTGATAGTGTGTATGTTTAGTGACATTCAGTTATAAAAGTAGCCGGCCAGACGGAGGTGAGTAGACGGCTAAATAGCCGGCAGCCGGCGCTTGGGGAGCTGTCCGCCATTTTCCCCTTGAGTGAGTTATTCGTCTTCTTCACCGCAAGTTAGTTAACTTCCGTTCACTTTACCCTCATTCATTTGATAAGTGCCACCACGAGGAGTCATTAAGTAGTGACTCTGGTAAGTCAAAATGGTAACAGGCTTAATGCGGGGGAATCCGTTCAGAGCGCCTGCATGTTTTAATAAAAATATCGATATTTGGTACCAGTGTATCGATAACGTATCGCAAGAGGAAGTATGACGATATATTCCAGTATCGATATTTTGTCCCACCCCTACTGTAGATACATAAAGGCACACTTTCAGACATAAATATACACACACACACACGAGCAGAGGCAATAAATCTGCAGCTTTTTTAATTACTCACTAAGAAACGTGTAATTTTTCACCCTCACTCTACCTTCAACCTCAAAAAGAGTCAAAAAGCTAATTATAGTGAACACACAAGCATTAGAGATTGAATTGAACATTCAATTGACTGTTCTATTCAACGTGATTGCTCCTTTCGTGGACTTCATCTTTCCCGAGGCAAAGTTGATCTCTTTTAGTTATTGTTTTTTTTTTCTCTCTCATTTCGCTACTATTACTTTCAACAATAATAACAAAAGCCCACTGTGGTGTCTTCTAGCTAGCCTTTAGCGGTGTTGCATCATATACACGATCAGCTCTGATCTCACACTGATCGCTGCCTCTCTCTCTATCTCTCTCTCTCTCACACACACACACACACACACACTTAATAACTGAAGACTTTTTGGGGAAGTGAGAGCATGTTGGAGAATTGAGGACAGTTCTCACTTATGAAATCAATCAGAGGTTGAGTTTAAGGTTAGAAATTAAAGCTAGGTGAATGATCAAGATTACGCATAAACAGTGTAGCATTTGATGAATAAGAACAGGGATGGGTTTTCTATCTTTTTGATGAAAAAATATCTGCAGCCAAACTATAACTTGCAATTACATGACAACATCAATTACGACATTAGTCTAAATTTGAAGCAAAATGTATTTACACAAAATTTGACTTTACTGTAGCATTTTGAAATTCACCAAAACAGTGTAGTTTTGTGTCCTCAGCTGGCATTGTCAGAGGTGAAGGAGAATTGCTCTGAGAAGCAGAGCCTGTCCTTTTCATCCTACCCAACCCTGGAAAGGAGAACCAGGACTCGTCCTCTGAGGATGATGATTTCTCGCAGGATGAGTTCTGTGAGGATGATTCTGCTGACGACGAGTCCTCAGAATCGTCTCAGGACTCTGAGGACTTCCGGGAGAAATGCTTGGGAGGAAAGAGGACAGCAAGTCCCAGCTTCTCCCTGACCCAATCCACCAGGAAAAAAATGGCACATCACCAAATTTAATGGCCAATAAGACAGGATGGATCGGTGCATCCTGATGGCTCAGTGGTCGAAGGTGTGTAAATAAACAAATCTTAAAAGAAAGGATGCATCAGCTCTTCTCTCTGCCTGTCAAATAGCTTCTCTCTGCACCAATATGTGGGCTGAGCCTGCTTCTATCCTGTGCCAGCGTACCAATCAGAGAGCAACCCCAACCAGCAGCAGAACCAAATGACTCGCCAGAATGTGGGACTCTCTACTATTCAGTCAAGCAATCAAACCGCAGGACACACACTTCCTCTTCTAATTAACTGAAAGACCAATCAGCACCAGGCTCTCCCTGAGAATATTTAATAACATATCCCTTGCATGTCAGCTTTCCAATCACGGAAATGTCAGCCTCCCATCAAACCTACTGGCCAGCATCTTTCAGGTCCAAGTGTTTTGCTACATGGCAAAGCGACCTGAAACAGCAGCTGTCTGGTCCAGCATACACTCCGTATATACTCACCAACAACCAGACACTCATCTACCTGTCAACCAATAGAGGTGGATCCACCAGAGACCCACCAGTGTTGAATCAACTGGATGACACCTGTGAGCCAGATGTTGAACTGAGGCTGAATATTATTAATCAATCAGAAGTCCTGTCTTTTCCTGTGAGGGATGTGAAAAAACAGCCAAACCCAGTTCTTGCATCATCTGCTAATTTATACTCTTATTTGTACTCCTTCATCCTTTCCAGATTTATACAGAGAGACAGTGAGAGAGAGAGAGAGATAGAGAGAGAGAGAGAGAGAGAGAGAGAGAGAGAGAAATGTGCCAACTGTGTTGCTCACCACAGTATTAAGCCTTTAGAGAGGATATTGGATATAATTGCACTGATATCGTTTCCAACAGTATGAGGAAACACAAGAGAGAGATCCAAGTTGTTTGGCAAAACTGGCACTACACTGAACAGTTTTTTGATGTTTGTTTTTTACCATAATGGTCAAGAAGGGAATATAATCACTGCAAATCATACATATGGTCACTTTGAATTTTCAGTCAAATTGGGACAGGTTAGCTGGCTCTATTACTGTTGTTCACATCAGATCATTTCATTTGAAATAAAAGCAAATTAGTTTGTCCTCAATTGATTCATTAAACTGCATAAAGATACCACACCTAACTACATCTAACAACCTCTATTCAGGGATAAAAGGAACAAAATGAAGAGGAAATTGTCATTCTGAGACAAGAATATTGTAATTTAGTCAACACACTCTCTCCTCCTACCGTCTGTCCCCTACTCTTGCTATCCACTGCTTTTACCCTACATGATGTTGAGGGTTAAAGTTAAAGCATAGGGAATGAGTGCAGTTACTGAAGTATTTGCAAAAACAGCAATCCAACTATTGTGAGTGTAAAAAAACTGTAAAAAAGAAAAAAAAAAGTGGTTTGAATATGTCCAAAGATTTAGCGGACATAAGCAGGTTTCAAAGTTTCTGTGAATTGACGCCCCTGAGGACATAGGAGCTTATGCTGTTTGTGATAATGCTGATGTACAGGAGAATGGCAAGTGTGTTTGTGTGTGTGTGTTGTTGTTGTTGGAGAAGTGGGTGAAACTTACTTCCCCGCTGAAAAAATATTTAAAAAAATACTGTCGAGGGTCCAAATAAAGAGCGAGGTTTATTGATTTGGCTAAATCAGTATAAATCAGTATAGCGTATCTATCAGCGTAAAGTGTATCTATGTAAGAAAGGAGGCTATAGTCTTTGCTAGCATAAATGACATCTCTGACAGTGTGTGGGTGTGTGTGTGTGTGTGTGTGTGTGTGTGTGTGAAAGAGAGAGAGAGAGTGCGTGTGACAAAGACAGTGAGACAACAGAGAGCCAAAGGTGATGGGGGGCGGCTCAAAGGGTGTCAGAGTTTGAAAACTGCATAGTAATGCTGCATCTCTCCTTTTCTGCCCCCCCACCTCTCTCTCCCTCTCTCTCTCTTTCTCTCTCTCTCTCTCTCTCTCTTTCTCTCTGCCCTTGGCAAGAGAAACAGACTTTGACAGGGGATAGATGGATAATACAGATAGATGGATGGAGGGAGAGAGAGAGGGATAGAAGGATAAGCAGAGGACTGGCCTCTTATTCCCGGTGCTGTGTCAGCTCTGCCATCAACCCGTCAAAACCGCTGACACACTGCTGACATCTCTCTCCTTTCTCTCTCTGCCCATACATATCTATGGGCCATCATCCATCATCCATCCATCCGTTCATTCATCCAGCAGTCCATCTATACATCCATCCATCTGTCTATCCATACATCTAACCATCTGACTATCTATCTATCTATCTATCTATCTATCTATCTCTCTATCTATCTATCTGAAGCACACAATTCCAACTGAAATCGTTGAGTCAAACAAGACTTTGAATGTGGGGTTAGGGGTCGAGGATGAGTGTATGAAATGGTTTGAAATAAAAAAATATTGAATTGGTCTGAAATGAATACGGCAACTTTTAGGCAAAATAGCTATTAGGCAAATTAGGCTTTGATCAGCTCATAATTGATCAAAGAGCTGGTTGGTGGCAGTTTGACCTCTGTGTGTTCATTATGCATTTAGCTCAGGCTATATATGTTTAATGGACAGTAAAAGCATCACCTAGCATCACCTGAGGAGTGCTACACTATGGTGCTCTAAATACTGGACACAGAGACTAAGAACCAATCTCTTCATTCGGAAAAAAAAAGCATGGAGAATTGGATATTATGAAAGAAAGAGAGGAGGATGGAGAATTGGATATTGTAAAGGAGCACAGGTATGAGATGGAAGATAGCGGGGTAAAAGCATGGATGGAGAGACTGAGAAGATAGGAGAGGGGAATGAGAAAAAGAGGAGTGAATCTTCACAAGCTGTCACTGACCTTTAGCGTATAGCTAGGAGAGTCGATGGAAAGCACTCAGCATCAGAGACCACACGCACACAACACACACACACACACACACACACACACCACACAGCAAACATACGCGACACACACATACATTATGGATCTGTCCATTTCCCCAGAGATGGATTATTCTGCCACCATGACAACACTTTATCCTGAGAGACAGAGGAAGAGAGAGAAAGAGAGCGAGAAAGAGAGAGCGAAAGACAGAGAAAGACAGAGAGAGAGAGTGAGAGAGAGAGAGAGAGAGAGAGAGAGAGAGAGAGAGAGAGAGAGAGAGAGAGAGAGAGAAAGAAAGAGAGAGAGAGGCAAGCAGGCCGACACACATAGATAGACAGGCAGGCAGATAGGCAGGTAGACAGGATAGCAGGCAGACAGATATACCAAGAGAATGGAGTGAGTTTGAGCCTGAAACTGCAAACGAAACAAATACAGAACATTAAGTGCTGGTGGGGAAAAACACACTGCAAATAACAACTTTAAGTGCTATATAAAGTGCTGCAGAAAAACAAGAGCTTTGTGAAATGAGTCACTCTAGACAGTTAGTGGGTTCTGCTGGTGACCGTCAAAGTTGCTTCCAAGGTAAAACGAGCAAGGTAAAAATAGAGAGGAAAAGAAACACACGGCACTCCGCTGTAAGCAGAAACTATTTACCCTGCCTTAAACCACAATATCACCTCTGTCTGTCATCGGGTACATCTGTCTGCCTTTCTGCCTGCTTTATTTCCCATCTGCCGCTCCGTAAATCTGCTTTCCTGCACAGCTTTCTGCCTGTGTTGTCTGCCTAACAACCTCTTCTCCTGTCCTTTCATCTGTTCACCCTCCTCTTTGTCTGCCTACCTACCTATCTATCTGCTTGTCCTTGAGTCGATGCATCTGTATCTGTCTGTCAACCAGCCTGTCTGTCTTTCTGTCTTGTACAGTAAACTAAACTGTATGTTAGAGTATTTATGCATCACCAAATCTAATCATATCTGGGGCTGGTCTGTCCAAGTGTTGACCTTCCTACACACAGGCATTACAGTCTATCTCAAATATGAACAAAATAACATTAACAGACCTTATGTGTAAATATGTTTGCCCGTCCTGCATGAATGACACCCCCACCCCCAACACACACATACATATTTGAAATCACTCAGGTTTAGCTACCCCTCAACAACACTCGAGCAGTTCGCAATATCATTTACATCTGTGTGTTGCTTTTAATTAGCTCTAAGAGTGCAACAAGACAGCTCTGTAAGCTAGTAATTATACAGTTCATTAGAAAATAACAATGGCTGACAAAATAAGAGGTGGGGAATTGTGCACCGGAATGGGTTTTTGTGCGTGTGCAAGTGGGTGTGTTTTTCTTTTGGACTCCTAGACGCACACACCAACCCGTGTGAGCGATCACACAAACACACACACACACACACACAAACACGAACACGCACACACACACACACACACACACACACACACACACACACACACAAACATAACAGTGAAAACAAATTTGCTACTGTCACAAACTCTCAAAGTTTCCAGAGTAGTTCATTATTGTCATATTGTCACATAGTATTTGATGTTGCCAAAGAAATGTTATGTCCCACCTGGCAGACATTTTGACGTTGAGTAGGTGTTGATACAATGGCTTACACCAATGTTGAAAAATTTTGGAAATATACTGCAAAAATGAAAGTTGAGATGGTGTCCATAGTTATCCTGCATTATTTTGTGGGATCCGGACCTAAATATCTTTCCGATATCAGTTCAAAACAGTTGTGAACAGTTCCAAAGCTGTTTTAATATTAATTTTCACCATTGTGAAAATGTTGTGCTTGGGTTTATGCTGAACTTGGCCTCCTCCTGCATGTCACCACCTGTGCAAAGCTCACTGGGACGCCATGCACTATGCCACGGATCTGCCTGGCATCTATTGCCTGTTGGCCTGGCCCGTCAGATTTGGAACCGCTCTAGGGCCCCTGGGATTTGAACCAGCAACTCTTCGGTAAATGTGCAGTCTTGAGCGCAGCAGCATGTATCTGGTTGGTGTCTATTGTTTGGAGGCAGGCTTGTCAGACTGGGAGCTGCTCTAGGCCTCGCCTCAGGCAGGGAGCAGCATTCAGGTTTGAGGATGCCAAGAGCGCAAACACATTAACACACACACATATGTATGCACGGACCCACACAAACACACACACATACAAGGACACATGCGCGCACACACACACACACGCACGGATGTATGCATGCACACGCACACATACTCATAGCTATGAATACAGCTTCAAATGGCTCATTCAGACACTCTCTCAAACACACACACAAGGATGCATGTGTGCACACAGAACTTCAAATGCCTCTCTCTCGTATTTTTTGTGTCTCTCACACAGACACACACAAAGAAACACACACACCCATACAGATGCTGACATGCACGGACATATGCCTGGAAACACACACACACACACACACACACACACACACAAAACAGGCCCGAATGCCTGTTTAGCAGTCAGTCCTAACTGTGCTGGGAGTCTCTTACTTTCCATATGACCTTTTGTCACTTCGCCAGTGACATTTTAAATATGCTCTCGCTCACCTTTGTCAGCAGCCTCGTCTGCTGGGTGCTAAACAAAGCAGAGCTGTTGAGAGAAATACAAAGAGAGAGCACGAGAAGAGAGGAGGACGGAGAAACCGAAAGAGAAAAATACAATAGAGTCAAATGAGAGGCAAGGGTCGAGGCTGAGAGCAACCGCAGATAAAGAGAGGTGGACAGATTTAGCAGAAGAGAGAGAGCGAGAAGGAGAGGAGGTGTAAAGAGAGGCAGAGCCAGAAACCGAAGGAGGGGTGAGTAGGAGAGTGACGGAGAGAGACGGATCGCCATTAAAAAAACAAAACCAGAAGGTGAAAGGAATGGGGGAGAGGGAAAAAAAAGTGAGAAAATGTAAGAAAACAGACAGAGGCTGGAAAAAAGTGAGTCACGAGAAAAGAACAAGATGGCAAGAAGTGGGGGGGGGGGGGGGGGGGGGATGAGACAGACGGACAGAAAGAGGCGGGAAAGACTGATAACATGGAATAGCCCAGAGCGGCCCATCAGAAAAGGGCAAGGACGGGAAGAGAAAGGAGGAGGTTGAGTGAGAGACACATAGAGAGAGAGAGAGAAAGAGTGAGAGGGAGAAAGCGAGGGACGGGGTGTGTCACTCTGGAAATTACAGCCGTCTACGGTGGAAATGTCACAGAGATGTGAGGCCCGTTCCGTAGCTGCGATAATATGCGAGCGCCATTCTTCCCCAGCCAGAGGGTCTAGCTGGATCAATAGACTCCTGCTATTAATAGGGATCCCTCAGCTGTATTAATAAGACAAACTAGAGCCAGCATCGCTCCCTGACACAAAAGACATCTCCACACTTTTCTATACTTGCGTGCCAGAGAGATCACCACTGAGAAACTGTGGGGGGAGCAAGGTAGCATAGAGATTAGAGACACTGTCTTTCAACCGGAATGTCTGGGTTCAAGCTCCTGTGTCTGCAACCATTCACCCTGCTGAAGTGAGCAAGACAGTCAGTGGTGGAAAAAGTACTCCTTTACTTTAGTACAAGTAAAAGTAGTGGAAGTATTAGCAGAAAAAATCCATTACACTTTCACTGATTTAGGCTACATGTTATCAATAACTGCAGGAATAAAGGTGTGTTTTGAAGAAATGCGCAAAGACACTATAACAGTAGTGTGCAAATAAATGTATTCACATAAAATGATTCAGTTGTTCAATTGTGTAAAGTGGATAGGACGATGACAGGAGTTCAAAAGTGGACTGCAGATGAGAGGGCAGTCAAGCAGGGCTTTGGCTCATCTCCTTCTGTTGCTGTCTGCTGGAGTGGCGTCTGTTATAGCCATGTTGTCAGCAGATTTCTTGTTCTTCCGCCGGAATATGCGGGATAGCCAAGAAAAGAAGCCACCCTTCTTCTTCTTTGGTTTTGTGGACAGGCTGTCTTTGGCACTGGAACTCTGAGGTCCTGTAGGTTTGACCAGCTGGACGGGAGAAAGTGTGTTTTCCAGGGTCAGACTGGACAGATCCTTGGTGTCGTTTACAGTTTCAACCACAAGGCTTGGTGCTTTGACCTCAACCTTGATGGCTGGAGCCTGGGACTCCTGAAGCAGGTTGGTTGATCCTTCCTTAAACAGGTGAAGCAGGGTGTATTCAGCAAGAGAGACGGGGAGAGCCTCCTCTGAGGTGGAGATATTGTCACGTCCAGCAGAGAAGACAGTGATTTTTGTTCCCTCACAGCATTCAGGTTGATACAGGACGGGGACAGAGCTTTCAGCAGCGACCTCAACCTGTGTACAAGAGTTGACTGTTTCCCTTTTGATGATAAAAGGACATTGTTCTTCCTCCGTCTCCAAGTCCTGGAGGAACAGCATCAGTTTAGAATCAGCTTTGAGGATTGGTTCCCATTCATCAAGATGATCTTGAGTAGGGGCATGGTGTGCAGCGCAGGCAGCCATAAATGTAGAACTCACTGATGAGGAATCATAGATGTGCTTTTCACGAAGTTCCTCCTCATCCAGGAGGACCGAGAGGAACTGCATCAGGTGAGAATCAGTGCTGCTGACAACAGGTTCCCATTTGTCAAGCTGGTCCAGAGTTGGCCCATGCTGTGGGGAGCAGTCAACTACAAATCTAGAGAGATGTGAAGAAGGATAGAGGAGCTCCTCACCAAATCCCTCCTTCTCCAAGTCAAAGTGGGATTTGACCAGTGGCTCCCACTCATCCAGGCAGCCCAGAGTGGATCCACAGGGTGAGCAGCAGGCAGCCACAAATCCAGATGTGTCACCTGGAGGGGCATAGAGGTATCTCTTTCCAACTGCCTCCAGGTGATAGTCATCGTCAAAACCATTGGGGGAGTGCTGAAGCAGCTTCAATCTCTCAATGATTTTGAAGTCATTAGTCATTTGAGCCTCGTAGGATGGAGCCTCAACAAGGCGGAGCAGGTTAGACTAAGCCTCAACATGCTGAGCTGGGTGGATGGATGCTCCAGCATTTCCTACAGCTGTGTCCTTGATCATGAGAGGAGACTGTTTCTCTGTGGGAGGAAGGTCTCCTTTGTCCATATCCAAGAGACGTTTGTATGCTGATGAAGCTGCACTGGCTATTGGTTCCCATATATTGTGGCTCTCAAATCCACAAGCAGGTTTGGAGCCGAGACCAACAGCAGACTGAGGTGAAAAGTCACAGTCGAGCTCAGCAGTCACTCCAGAGAAACTAGAGGCTTCAGCATAAAGATAATGCTCCTTATTCAGGACCTTCGCAAACATGTAGTTGATGTTTTCATGGCGATTGTCATTAAGGGCATTGAGTTGAGCGACCATTTGCATGGATGCTGAAATAAATGCAATGGCAACATCTTAATAATTAAATAACTATAAAGCCACCTGATGTAGCTTCATTCAAGGTCAACATGCTTCAACATACTGTAGCTTCATCTTATGCCTTTCATAGTTTTGTTTCAACAACAAATCTAACTGTGAATTTACAATGTAAATCAAACTAAGGAAGAACTGGACACAAGTGTAAATCCTTCAACACAAACAACTAGTCTATCCTGCCTGTCTGTCTCTTGTTTATCTGTTCAGCAAAATCCTCTGTACTAATCTTTTCCTGTTAAATAACAAAATTATAAATACATGTGGCTTACCAAGATGGAAATCGCTATCCATGTTTTCCTTTCTAAAAGGTAGATAGTGTTGATGTTTCTCCAAATGAATGCAACGTGAGTTTTCTCTCTCAATGTGCAGGTGAACACCGATCAGAAAGGACAACTGTGAGTCTGTGTTTGTGTTCAGGTCAATCACTCCTTTATGACATTCTGAAGTCTATGAACTCTGCTGCATTCTGTCCAGCTGCATTAAGATTCATCAGATGAAGCTCAGGCCCCAGTAAACTATAATGACAGAGATGTCTCACTTTGTATATGGTTTATAAACTAGGCTACACATGATTAAAAAAAACACATAACTGAATATTTGGAATTTGTATTAAGATACTGTATTTTTTATGCAGAAAACATCTATTTAATTGCTAATACCTATTACACCTTCACTGTTTTAAGCCATAAATTAGCTCACTCTAATCTTACTATTACCTACTACTATTACAACTATATATCACTATTACCTATTACTGCTACCTACTATCATATCTCAGGGGATACTTTAGGAAAATAAAAATCTTTGAATCTTCAATTCAGCTGTTCAGGTGTAGAACAAGCTGTACTAGAAACATGGGTAGCACTTTACAATGGCCTTTTTCCAGTGCATGACCCTTTAAGCACCAATAACATTTGTTTAGTCCCTCCTAATTACGTTATTATACCCTGTAATGATTTTTTAAGTATGCAGTAATTACGAAAACAGTTACACTATAACTACCTTATAAATCATAATTACAAAATTGTTACCCCTTAATTCCCAGACTTCATGTTTTGTTACCGTGTAACTACAGCATTGTTACTTTATTAGTACCCCATAATTACAAACTAGTTGCACCGTAATTAGCGGGCTGTCAAAAGTAAAATTACTCATTCTGAGTGTTAAATTATTGATGCAAGCATCAAGAAGTATTTTACAACAATTGTACAACTACTCCATATACTGTTGGGTAGTTTAAACTGTAACAATGCAACATATTTTATGAGCGTATTGTATGTTTTGCATGTAAAACCTTATTTGCAAAGTAACTATTAACTATAGCCGTCAGATAAAAGTAGTGGAGTAAAAAGTACAATATTTCCCCTGAAATGTAGTGGAGTAAAAGTATATATTTTTACTCAAGTAATGTGCCAGTACCTCAAAATTTTACTTAATTACAGTACTTGTAAATGTTTTTCTGTGTCTCACCCTGCCTTATGACTAAAGATGGGGGAAGCGAAAAAGCGATTTCTCCATTGGAGGATCACAAAAAAGAGAATGTGAGCTAGCTTAGCGCTTACACCGACCTTAACAACCGATAAAAGGTCTAGGCGGAGTACTGATGGAGTCACCTGCTTACTGGTGGTTGTCCCATCCTCAATGACATGTTTGTCCCGTCTCCACCGGCCCATTAGACGCAGGTGGAACGAGGTATTGAGAAGAAGAATGGGGAAGGGGATATAAAGGTCAGGGGAGGGTTCGCTTTTCTGATGGCATCTGTTTTGTGGCTCTGTCTCTCCCCGCAGGCCGGTTGACATTTTGATAAAGTGTTCAGAAGGACAATTAACACATCAGACAGAGAGACATGCTAAGCTGTTCTTGCTTTCTTCATCGTTGCTGTCAAAGTCTGTACATGCGTATGGGTTTCTGTGTGTTTTTATGTCAGTTGTAATTCTATGTATTTGCGAGAACTTGAACTTCTCTTGCCGCTCCACAGTATGTCACAGGTAAATCTGTGGGATTTAAGTGACACTCTCCCACTACCCATAACACCAAGATCAGGTTTCTGATAAGGACATCAAAGGTGAGCTTTACGATGACTCTGAGGCTCCTCAGAGGTTGTAAAAAGATTGTTTTACACTGTCTCCATCTGGCTGCTCTTTATAGTTCATTTGGTCCATATTTGAATTTAAATTCTATGATGTTTTGTCCACAAATAATGAAGTCATGCAGATCAAAACTTTTTTTTTCTTCTTTTTTTCGACTGGTAAATAGAGTTCATAAAATAATTTGTATGCTGCACACTCAAAAACGCATAGACCCACTTGTCTGAGGTTAATAATATTTAATCATAATTTGGAGTGAATGCCGTGATACGCCATCGTGCTTCATCAGGTTCACTCATCCATGGTAAATGGAGAGCTTTGCTTTATGGCTCAGCTCTCTCTTCACCACCACAGTCCAAAACAACACCTGTAATACTGCAGCAGCTGCACTTAACCAGCAGAACTTATTCCATGCATTTCCATCCTACTCAATATGACTATCTCAGGATATGTTATCCCATTGCACTGGTGGAATCTCACTTGTGGCTGCAACCTGCTGCTTGCCACACTGCGATAGAATGAATTTTTGTACTGGAAACAGGCACAGCCTCCCACTTACACTATGTTGATTAACGATGTTATGCAACACCTTAAACTGGAAAAACTCAGATTCACTTTACGTGGTTTCATTGAGAAGTTCCATAAGACATAACAAACCCTTCACTGATTATGTTGAGGCTAGGCAATAAATATCCTCTTAACTCTTTGCTACAATAACTAGGTTATACCTAATGTAAAATGTCAATAATCACCATGTAAAGCAGCTTTGTACGTTGAATGATATTTATACTGTATACTGTATATGTTCTGTATGTGTCCTATTTTTATTTTTAATTTTATTTTTTTATTTATTTATTTATTTTTTTTACTGTGTGTTTGTGCATACACACTCTGTACTGTTTTTTGAAATACTTTATATAATTTGTATACACTGTTTACTGTTTGTTGACTAAAATACCAATAAACAGAAAAAAAAAGAATGAATTTTTGTATAGTAGTCAAGTTAAGTGTATAGCCTGCAATCTATTGTATGTCCTGCACCAAATATGAAGTCCTATTGTCCCTCTACCATATGTGTCAGCATCTACCAAGACAGATTCCTGTACATTTATTGGACTTGGCAAAGAAAGTGGCTGATTCTGATAAGAAATTATCTGTAAATTGCAGGGGGACAAAAAAAAAAAAAAAGAATTTGTACGCTGATCATCTGACATGTCAATCAACCAGTCCCCACACTGTCAAGACTGTTTCTGTAGCACACGAAAGCTTTGATATATCCAAACTTTACACGTGCTCTGTTAACAGAAGATTCGCCGGCTTTGATCAGGTTGCACTGAAAACTTTGGTAGTATCAGCCAGAACTCTTACTGTTCCGTGAATCAAAGTGACAGATTGAGTCTCTTGTGTCCAGCTTTCAAAACCACAAGACATAAAACACAAAAAAAACACAATCCAAGAGATAAAACACATGTACACACTGCCGTATACTGCCGTATACACACTGATAATACACACAAGTTCACTCATGCACACAGATCAGACAGTGACATAACCTAAAAGGGCTTCATTATCAACAGCATAAGTAACTAAGTTAGTAAAGCTAAGCTTCATTAGACCTCATGAAGCAACACAGCAGGGGATATTCTTCTGATAGCTTGAAAGGATGAATGCTCACACACAGACGTGCACACGCCCATGAATGTGCTCAAATGCACATACACATACTGTAGATGCTAGATTGCTGTACACACATACACACACGCACACACTCATCAATGCTCATGAACTGTCTCACTCACACATGCATATGCATGCATCCACATACACGCACACACACGCACACACACACACACACACAGGCACACAGGCACACAGACACACACACACACACGGCCACAGAGTAGAAAAAGACCTCAGGCGGTCCAGAGGGGGAGCTGGTAATGAGAGAGGGAGCAGGGGGGCAGAAGTTTGGAGTGTGTGAAGCAAGGAAAGTTGGTTCTTACTTCTGAGGCTGCAAAACCCACATGGGGAAAGGGGCCGTGTCACTAACAGTGAAGCTCTGAAGGAAACGTCAAGTCACTGCCGTTTGAAGCTGGAGATGTATGCATAGCTGTGAGCGCATGAGCATGTGTGCATGCGTGTATGTGCATGTCAGATAAAGAGATAAAGAGTGTGTGTATGCGTGCATGCTGTGCGCTGTCATACAAAATTTCACCAGCGTCCAAGTCTTGATATTGCTGCTGCTGTGTGTGTGTGTGTGCATGTGTGTGTGTGTGTGTGTGATCTGGGGGTAAGATTTGATCAAAGGAGCTGCCATGTCAGCAGGCACTTTGATCGTGTGGAGACTCGGTCCAGTGGCAACTACTGTATATCGGACTATTAGTTAGCCTCACACATACACGTGGACACACGCATGTGCTCACACTCGTGCGTGCACACACACACACACTCTAAAGCGAAGGGATAATGGGAGAGCAATAACACTGGGGGCCCCATGTAATGGCAGCTAAATTTAATCCCATGACAGCTCCCAACTTGAGTGCAGAAAATCAATCAATGCAAATGGAGGCTCAAATTGCCACAGTCAAATGTTAAATGACTGGCAGAGTGACGCGGCACAGAGCGCAAGGCTAGTGTGCTAGTCTCTTTCTCTTGCTTTCTCTGTCTCTTTCTGTCTCCCTTTCCCTCTCTCACTGTATAGTATCTGAAGGCTTTAATTCAAAAATACTACATCCATCTTGAAAAATGCATGCTATTCATTGCTCACAGTATGATTTTGTCATCAAAAGTGGTTTTCTTCTTGTAATTTCGCTATTACTCCATTTTGAGTTGTACTTTTATGTAATTTTCTAAGAGGTGTCAGGAGTATTTATTTCACTGTCTTTCTTTCTCTAATTGCTTCCCTTACAATTTTAATAAATTATCTGTTTATATTCACAGTCTACATACAGTCTCCACGAAGGTGAAATGTTCACTTCGACACTGCGATTCTCTCCTTGACAACACTTTTTCGTTTCTGTTTTTCTTTTACAGCGTTTGTGTTGCCACCACTCACATCCCAGACTTTACAGTATCTCTTTCCCTCTCTCTTCTTGCTTTTTTTCCCTTCCCTGTACAAACACAAAGTGAACTGTCTTCTTGATCATTTCCCGCTCACAGCAGCACTTTTACACAAACGTCTTTGCTCTCTCTCTCTTTTTTTTTCTCTCTCTCTCAAGCATGCCTTTTTTTGGTCTTTCCTCTCTGTTCTCCTCCAACAACAATTTGTGTCACCGTCTCACCACTTTAGGCTCTGGAGGCGATGACATGTAATGGGATTACAGTGCTCTGATTACAAAGAATGGTAGCTGCTGACTTGTAGAAACAGGTTTGGAAAAGAATAAATCATTTAGATGATGAGATTACAGACGCTGACTGTTTTCAACATCTTGAAATGAAGAGCAAATTTCAAAAATGCTATATATACATAATGGGGAAAAAAAGTTAATCATTGAAGACCTCTCAATAATACAGAGAATAAAGTCTGTAAAAAATATGTTGGTTTTTTTTCACTAAGGACTATGGAGATACTTACCTTCATTTAATCCTACCTTTAATCATATTTAATCATAAATTGTTTTAATTTTGTAATGTCAATCATTTTCTAAGAGTAGGTGCCGCTTTTTTCTTTTTTTTTTCTATCTTATTTGGGAACCCAACTCTTCAAATAATGGTTGATAAGGGATTCAATTTAGATTAATATCAAGAATACAATTACAGTTAGAAATAAAGTGTTCATTTGGCTAAACCATATTCCTTGGATTTTGGAGGCAAAGTGATCTAAAAGAAACAACAAGGAATCATATTACATTATGATTATGTGCAGTGGAGTGGGTGGCATTACTGAATATAATTCCAAGCAGGTAATTGATCTGTAACAGATGACACTTAGCTGCCCTGTGTCCCTTCTCACTCTCACTTGCTCCCTACTTTTCCAGTGAGTGTGTGGTGTCAGACCTCCTGTTCACTTTGAGAGCAGACGGCGGAGTCGTAGTCGAAGGGGAGCAAAAGCGACAGTAAAGGACAGAAAAATAAAGGAAAGCGAGAAGGAAGTGTGAATGGTTGGTGTTGGTGCTTTGACACGCTTTTACGGCATGTGGAAGAGTCAGCACCAGAGGGCAAGCGCAGTGACTCGTTGCTTTCATCTGGGAAAGTGAGTGCAACAGCGCAAACATGAAGGTCCAGGGATAGATGTATAAACACGCTCACAAAAGACACACTGTGTACACACACTGTGTACATGCACACACACACACACAAACATATATACTGTACGCTTGTACACTTGCACAAGCAGACATTCAATCATTATGTGCACACATACAAATGTTCCTACATATTGTACACGTAGACAAGTGCTCGCAAAAATGCACACTCTATATACATACACGCACACACAATAAACGTATATACATTCACACTCTGGACCAATATATTATTCATAAATCCATGCATACGGTATTCAGCCATGATGAATATTCTATTAGCAGATAAAAGGGGGTTTGCTCTGCCATTCCACACCTGATGATGTAACTCACTGACATTGCATTCACCCAATGAACAGTACCTGTATTTCTCTATGTACACATGTACAGTAGGGTTTAACACCAGGAAAAGGGGTCCTGGGAATTCCCACCCGGACTACTGTTTTCCGAGAAATAAAATAAAGAAAAATGGGAAACCTTTTTATATTTCACTGGCTTACACCCACGTTTTAATTTAATTAAAACATGTGCAACAGCTGTATGCATGTACCCGCTCAGAGCACACTGAAAGCTTACTGTAACTAATCAACACAAGGCGCCATGAATTCAAAGCATGTCTTGTTGAGAATGCCAAATCACGAGGTTTAACGAATTCCATTTGTTTATTCAATGAAGAATTGTCAAACATTGATTCCATGTTTGGCTGTTGTCAGATCACAGGCAACGAACTTCGGAATTTGACATTCCTCCAGCTATAGTGAACTCCAAGTTTATATTATGTGCATTCTAATATTGATTAATAACATAATTGGTGTACTTCTGTCATAATAATAACAGCGAATACACTAAAGGTGTCAGGGTATGGATATTGGGAACCCATAGGTTTAATGCATATTTCTCCTTTTTATTGTGTGTATTGACTGGTAGCTTATGCCTTAAAAACAAGTCCAGTTTCCCAGGACTCCCGGGACATGTGATAGGGCAAAAATTAAATTCTTAGTTTACAGCAGTTGTTATGATGCTCACCACACTACTCACTTTGACTTGCCACAGGATGTAAGGCTTCAGATTAAGCGCATACTGGAGTGCCAAAACAAGGGCATTTTCATCGCCTACTGTATATTCGCTTGTATCGGCAAAATCAACTTATCCTCTGAGTGGGCTCTCGAAAAAGAGGCACTCAAAGCAGTTTGAATGGTTTGTCTACAGAAATATGGTACAAGGCTGACGGGCCATTTGAGGATTTGTTGAGGCTTGGTGATTCATGCTTATGACTAGCATTAAGATTTTTCACACTCTGCATCAAAACACTTTGATCCTTCCTTTCACTTATAATCCTGTAACCCTGCCCTTTGTGTCAGGGTAAGTGTTTTTATGTGTTTGCGTGGATTTGCGTGTGTGTGTGTGTGTGTTGGGAGAGGGGGGGCAGAGAATGAGAGATATAAAGAAAGTATGTGTCTGTGAAAGTGTGGAAATGTATGTGTGTGTCTATGTGTGTGTGTGTGTGTGATAGAGATAGAGAGAGAAAGGGAGAGAGAGTCGGGTACTAGACAAAATGCATGCTGAGCTATTGGCTGTTTTCATACCCTGTCTGTAAAATAAAGACGACAGCCCTGACTCTTCCCCCTCCTCCTGTCCTCTGTTCTCCTCTCCTCTCACCTCCTCCATTCACTTTGCTTCCTCACTCTTATTTGCACACACACACACACACACACACACAGCTGATACACAGAGACCAGCAGATAAAACTGACTGACAGAAAGACCAACAGAGAGACAGAGGAGGGAGGGATTCACTACTTCACACATACTCTCTCTTCTCACATATTTCATCTGTCTCTTTGTCTTACACACACACACTCTCCCTCACACACCACATACACATACACACGCTCTGTCTTAAACACACACCGCACTCACAAAAAACCTTTTTTACTTTGCCTGCTCTTTGTATTCATGAATTCAGGAAGTGGCTAAATAAGTGTTGAAAAGGTTGCTAATCAATGTAGCTGCTTAACCTCTTCCAGAGGACAGACAGGGGTCAGGACTGATAACGGGGTGTGTGTGGGTGAGTGTGTGTGTGTGTGTGAGAGAGAGGGAAGGGCCGAAAGGGCTTTTCCAGTATCAAATGTGTTCTATGCATTGAGAGAGAGAGATGGAGAGAATATAATAAGGATTTTCAAAGTAAACAAAGTTATTGTTAAAACATGGTAAAGGAGATGGTAAAGGTTTTTTCTATAGGGAAAAAGTGTCAGCACACATTCTATAGAGGGCAGCGTGACCAATTACGTGCACATGCATGCGCGTTTGCGGCTATTTCCTCCCTCATTGATCTCTATGCCGTGCTTAATACAGATATTGATTTCAGATTGAGACTCGTTCTGCCTGAGCTGTACATATCTACCTCTTATCAATACGGGTCAAGAGGCTGCTGTATCACTCATATTAGGTTTCAGTCAATAGAACGAGAGCCAGTTCATCTGATTTACTCGCCTCCTCTCTCTTAAACTGTTACAGACACAGCGGGCCTCTGTATCTCACTATGTACCGTGTGTGTAAAAACACTGACAGATGGTGAACTCATCGTTCAAGAAGTTGTGATGATGGCTTCTAGTGCTTGCAAAAAGAAAAACAATAACAAAAAAGGAAAAAGGCAAGGGCACAGTGGCTACAGTGATCTGCTTTTTGCTTTCATTTGGTTTAGTTTTGGAGTTCTCAGGCTCAATTTCACCTGAAAGCCCGTTTTCCAAGCTGGTACAAAACGGTTAAGCTTCAAAGGTAGACTTGTGGAGTGGGGCAGGAATTCAAGATGGCACTTTGACTTTCCTCCCTGTTCTCTTTTTGTGTCGATTCACGGCAATTTGTGTCACTGACTCACCAGGAATTTATTGAGGCAAATGACCTGCAGTATGTGTTGTAGTCCACACAGACGTTTATAAGGGTGTCAGTTTGCATTTGCATATGAAGTAGGCCTGTTGTATGTTCATAGAAAGCCTTTCTCTGGGGCTTAAATCTGTTAATATGAGCTGTATTGGATAAAGTTACAGTATGTTGTACTATGAGAAAGTGGTCCAATATTATTTGTCAATTTCAAGACATTTGAACACTGGACCCCCATAAAGACTGGATGTGTGTGGTTGAGTAAACTACTGAGTATTTGCATGGCACACTGTCCCCATGCTGTGAATGAATGGGTTCACTATCCTGTCACATCAGTCTCGCCTCTCTCTGCCGTCCAAGGGACCAATTGAGCGCTATTGGAGTATTTCTTTGGAGAAGAAAAAATATGAAAAAATGACTGGATGAATGGAAAAGAATGAAAAAAATCAAAAACAAAAACATTGGACACCTGTTGAACATGCAACAGATTGAACACTTGGCAGCAAACAACTGCCAGTGTCCATCATGTTGTGTTTGTCTCAAAGCAGATGTGACAACGATGCCATCATTTCACATGTTGCTCCCTCCCTCTCTCTGTCTCTCTCTCATTTCTTGCTCTGTCTCACTCTGTTCCCTGCTTCACTCTATCATTCCCTACCCTCATTCTTTCCTGTATATCTGTCATCACTCTATCATCTTTCATTCTGTTCTTCTGTTTCACTAATTTTTCTCCATTCCCTGATTCCCTTGTTCTCACAGTCACTCATGTTCTGGTTCTCATTCACCTCTCTCTCTCTCTCTCTCTGTCTCTCTCTGTATGCAGGTCACCATGGTTGTGTGTGAAGGCGCACAACGGTAAGAGAGAGAGAAAGGCAGAGATTGAATAGTAATTTACCAGAGGAAAGGAAATAGCCTCTTTGCATCTCTCTGTCCTTGTATCCCTCTCATTGCCCAGCAGGATTACACATAATGTATGCACACCCACAGAGTCGCTCTGAGACAAAAGGCCAGAGAGAGAGAGCGGAAAAGCGAGTGAGAAACAGAGATAAAGAAGAGGGGGAGAGAGATTAAAATTGAAAGAGAGAGAGAAAGGGAGACAAGAAGAGACAGACAGACAGACAAATCAGGGTTCAGTTCACTCATATGGGCTAGCTAGTAAGTTCGTGTGAGAACAGGAAAGACAAGGAGAAAATTTCTCTCTCTTTCTTTCCTCCCGTCCCCATCTCTGTTTTCTTCTCCTCTTTTCCAGCCACCCTCCCCAACACAGCCACACGCATACACACACTCCTGTTATCAACATTATAGTACAGTAACAGTTGCTGTGGGAATAGATCAGTGGGGTTTCCCTCGCCCTTATGTAGGTACGCCCTAGATTGGCCTGCCATGCAAAAATTATAGCCTACTTTTTGCCAGGAGACAAACACATGGAAAATAGATCCTGACCAAGAAGTTTGATTGAGTCAGTAAAACCACCAGGGAACATAATTCCAGTATGATGGGGCTTTAATTCAGAAGACAGTAGAAACAGCAGACTCTTTGAAAGAGTTCATACAAGACATCTTAGTGGTTCAGATAGTTATATTAATACACCGTCTTTTTGACAAATAAGCTCTTTGATCAGCTTCTGACAAAAAGATCGGCAGTAGTCTCCCCAGAGTTTAAAGTGCTATCAATCTTCTTTTCGCACAACAGTGAGTTGATCAAAGCGCTTAATTGTGTTTCTTTCAGGAGCAATCTGTGACTGAGAGTGGCAATTTGCTGAATTTTGACCCCTGTCACATGTTTTCTCCCATCTTTCCTGTCTCTAATGTCGTTAGCTGTCAAATTTGAAGAAATGCCATAAAAGTGAGCTGTATCTATACTATATACTGTATATATACAGTATAATGTACAGTATATACTGTATATATATAGACTTGTTTTATGAAAAAAAAAAAAAAAACATTTCTAGACAGGCTGCAGACTGACCTTTCTTCCATTGTGATCCACCTCTTCCCTGCTCCCATGTAACATTTCAAAACTGTGGATATTTATGTTCTACCTTGCTTGTGTTGCCATAGAGCCAGTATTGACCGGGTCATGGCTATATATGGTATTCAATGCCTCTTCCTACACTGACCTGGAGAAATAAAGCACACATACTGTGTATAGAAACACTCTCACACACACACATACACACACACACAGAGATGCACCTAGCATACAGAAACACACACCTAACCCTTTTTAGAGGTTCAGAGGAATAGGTTCGCAGTAAAACAGTGTCGACATAATCAGAATGGAAAGCCAGGTTGAGAGCCCTCTATCCAGCTGTCTGGTAGAAATGATAATATCACAACAGTATTTGGGTTGTAAGGACGCCTCAGACAGACTCAGGGTGAACAGGACACACCCGCTTTATGAACACTGTTGAACAAAGTTTGACAGCTGCAGGCAACTTCTGACTGGGAGCTTACTCGAGCTTAACTGTCTCCTTACTTCCCAAATTCATTCAATCCAAACATCAACCTGGACAGCTCTGTAGTGTCTGAGTGTGTGTATGTGTGTGTGTGTGTGTACAAGTGTGTAAGGACATCCTGAGCATGTGTATGTGCATGGGAGATCAGGAGCGCATGAGGACGAGACGTGCATGTGTGTGTCTGTGGACGTCCTCTGATGAGTGGGTGTGCATGTCCGTGTACGGGAATGCACGATTGTGTGTGTGTGTGTGTGTGTGTGTGTGTGTGTGTGTGTGTGTGTGTGTGTGTGCCCTCCACTCTCAGGCTTACAGTCAATCCCACTTTGGCAGAGTAATGGCCCAGGTCTCTATTGAAGTTACCCTTCATTAGTAGGAGAACAACGTTAAAGCAGGGATAGTTTGGATGAAAGTATTAGGCTGTAATTCATAGGGGCCGGGCTCTTTATCAAGTCTTATATGAGAGGGAAAGGGCCTAATGGTTCGAATTGCCAGAAAATTACAGCTGCGATTCACACTTCAAAAGACTTTGATTTTCCCTTGGCCTTTCTGCTTAGATGTGCTGAACTCTCTTTAGATCGAGGTCTTACATCCCCGATACACTTTCCAACCCTAATTTCAACCCTCTGCCAACCTCAGATCCCTCTCTCATCTTGACCTGTATGCTCTTGGAAAAATCTGAGCACCGTAGACAAAATTTGCTTGATTCATTGGATGTAGAAGTTACCCCAGCATCCTCTAAAGGGCATCAATGGCCCTTAAGGTGCTTATGCATAACATTTTCTTCACAAAATGTTCACATAAACTTTTGCTTTCATGATAAAGGCATGATGGGTGCATCTTTATCGGGCACTGCCCAAGTGACAAGCCTTGAACCTTAGTTTTTCAGGGAGTGTGACAATGTGCAGTGTAGCAATTTTGGCAGCAAAGTGACGCATTAATTAGGGAGTCCTTCAACTGGAAGGCCGTAGTTCACGCCACTGTGACAGCAAGTGTCCGTCCTGCTGAAGTGTCCTTGAGCAAGACACTGAAGGGGGTCTGTTGTGTAGCTGATGCTGCACTCTGGCCTCCTTGCAGAAGGGGGCAAGTGAAAAGATGCCCTTAGGGAATCGATCAAATTTCACAAAATGTTCTCCCGGCATCTATCCTGCAGTAATAATGCATGCAGGATAGATGCCCCCCCACCACTGAGCAGGCTGTTTAGGCTACTGAGTCATCAATGCCTGAAATATGCTCCTAAAATAAATCCCAAAAAATCCCGGGCACGAAATCTTAAACAATTACCGGCGCCAACAAAGACGACTAAGACTGATTACCTAAGCAAAAGCTATTTTCAGACTAATCTACCGGCAAGGTTTCAGAGCC